>NC_054556.1:22408836-22708836 GCF_017654505.1 Polyodon spathula | reverse complement strand
TTTAAAAGCCTCTTTCTCTATTACCTGTATTTCATTTTTATATATGAAGCTTTAAAGGTGGAAGTAAGAGAAACCACAACAGTATTAGTACAAGGTGAAATATCAAACTGTTCATATTCTGCATCGTAATGATTCCTGAACAATGACACTCACAGATATTTGAGATTCTTCAGATTTTCAAAGGCTCTTCTTGGAATAATTCTTATCTGGTTATTGTTCAGCTGTCTGGGTAAACAATGGTAGAGGTCATTATGATATTCTGACACTATTATCACAGCAGCACCCACCTCCTTCCCAGCTGGGCCTGTAGGAACAGTGACAAGAAGGGATCTCGATGGCCCTCTTCCTGCTGCTGAAACAATGTGTGATCAGCACGTGTTGAAACCATGTGACTGCCATTCACATTATTCACTATCACGTGATCATCAGGCATTATATACATGACATATAATGAATGCTTCCACTTGGGCTAGGCCATGCATCAGGCTAACAAGTTCAATGAGTTTAGTTGTCTTTAACCCCACGTTTAGTGGACAGTAGTTTATAACCTCACACATTTCCAATTGTGTTGCTTGTTTTGCTAATTCAGTCTTATTTTGTGGATTAACCCAGAGTTATTTGCTCAAGCATCTAAACTAACATTGGAAAAAAAAACCCCACCTTTTTTGCAACAGCTCCCTACAGCTGAATGAAGCTGAGACCAGCTGTTTTGCTCTCTGGTGATAGTTATTCAAACAACACTTCTACGAGGGTTTAATTGCCCAGAGAGACATGAATACAAAGGGTCAGGAGGCTTTGATATACAAATCTGTATATCACATTTTTTGTATATACTTATTTTATTATAAGGGCCATCATTCAATTTTTTGAATAACTATACTACAATATTGTGATTTTTATAAGTATGAATCTGCTTAAAACTGTGCTGCTTTGTTTTTCTAAGTTAGCTGTTTAATAAATAAGCTTGTGATTTGTAGACTATTGTTTAGAGATATTTGCTATCAATTATCAAGAAAATATTGAAAAGGATCCACTGACCAAAGTATTGTTTTATCATACAGTACTTACAATGTGCTCACATTTTTTGACCATTTAAAGGCTTGTGCATGGATCTCCTTTATGTGATTAAACCGTAAATCCCTGCAAAAAATAAACATAAATAAAAAAAATTACTTGTAATGCAAATATATTTCACATGCTAAAACTTATATACAGTAGTAGTTATTCAATGGGATATTATTAATTAGTCATTTAGCAAACACAGAGACTAGGGGGTGAACTATGCAACACAACTGCTGCTGTAGCGTCACAATAGGACCTTGGTTTAACATCTCTTTTACACAAGGAGGTGCACCGACTTGCTCTGGGTCACACACAGCGAGTCAGTGGCTGAGCTAGGATTGAATTAGGAACCTCTTGGTAAAAAGGCCCTTTCTTTAACCACTGGACCACCAAGCCTCCTTACATTGCTTCACAAATATACATAGTTTGGCTTTTATGAAGGAAACAAATTGTGATGTACTGTATATGCAGTAGGGTCAATTCCACAAAGACTGCGGTACAGTAGTTTTTACTGGTTGACTTAAAAATGCTATGAGAGAGCTACAAAGATCCTAATTGAAAAAATATACAAGTACCCCTATAAAATGTAGCAATATTTTCTGTGTTGATTTGATGCAGCATTTCAAGGTTTATAAATTCATAAAACTAAAGAACCAATAAAAATACAACTCATTTTCTTCACCCACTTGGATTCTCTATTGGAACTGAGGTCACTCCCATTAAATAAATCTCTGTGCTCGTAATGACCTTGGATTGGTGTTGGGATTGTACATCTGGGAAAAAGGGCAATGATTTTTCCAGAATTAAATTCAGAACTGAACCTCACTGGTGGGTTGGCAAGAGGAAATTACATTTGATATAATTGAATAACGCTGTAGGACAGATCAATAAAGCAGGTCCCTCCATGGAAATCTGATTCATATGATCTATCCTAATCAATACGTATTTGATCAGCAGTCTGAATGTAGAGTGTGATCTTTACTGTCGTGTTCATTTTCCCCATTATACCATTTTTCACGTGCCTTTTTAATGATCTAAGTGATGATGTCTCTAAAAACACCACTCTACCTTCACAATTTGCCTCCCGTTGCTTTCCTTCAAGGGTGATTTATTGACCCAGATATAAATCTGGTTTATATATTTTAGCACAACAGTATCAGCATGAAAATAGTGTTTAAAACCTTGTCTAGCAGTCCTTTAACGTACTGTAGGTCTTGGACTGTAGTGGCCAACACCTGTTGTTTTTTTAATCTGCCCTGTGTTTAAATTATATACGTCAACTACAGAAATAATCACATACTTTCCACACATAATAAAGCAAGTCTGGTGGCCTGTTCCTTACCCTGTTCATTGCTGGCTGAAGCGATTGCCAAACTAAACCTGAAGCACATTAACTTTGTATAAACCAACGATGTAATTCTCAAAAAACTTCACATACTTTTCAAGTGTGTAATATACAGCACCAGCGAGAGTGAAACAAGTGTTTTGGCAAGAGCTGGTTTGTTTTCAATTACATCACTTGGTTATAGGAGCCATCTGAAAGACTTTGAACCACGTGTCAAACACATGCATCTGCTCTGAGCACAATTACATTTTATGTATACATGTATTATAAAAATAGCCAACCCTCCAAGGACAATTTTTACACACTAATTGCTTTCAAAATAAGCCAAACTTGCCTGGAAAACCACCAATCTGGCAGCACTGACCAAGTGTGCACCGGTAAATACTTCCCCCTGAAACAGTAGGTTTATAAATATTTGCAATATTTATAGGCTGCCAAATTTGGTTTCTTCTGAAAGCATCTAGCAGGTAAATATTGTCTTGGCGGTTTGGCTATTTGTTGGTTATTTTTATCATGCATGTTTATTTCATTTAGATTATGAGGTCATCACCACCGTAGAACTTCAATCAGCACAAAGCCCTGTATAGTACCTCACACCCTCCCAGTCTTTTTTCTGGCGCTCAGCATCCAATAAAATTACAACTCACACAAGCACTTACGCTTGCATTCAGAAAATGATTACACATTATTGACACTCCTATACATTTGACCAGGATTCTCAGTGCAATCCAGGAGTACGAGAAATATTATAGTGCTAACAAATTAATCGTCTTGTAGGTACTGTTGTCCTAAGCACGGCCATAACCAGAGTTGCCATTCTACCAAGGTCAAACTTAGGTTTCAAACTATAGCTGGTAGTATTTATATGACTGCTTGGTATTTACTATTCAACCTCCAAATCTATGTTACACAGCAAACCAACAGAGAAAATTAAGAGTCTTTTGTACTTTACCAGAATTTTTACATGATGCAAAAAAACAAACAAACAAAAAAATATAACAACCCAGGACACAACCTCAGTGTCCTCACAGCTAGTTATGGCCATGGTCCTAGGATATATAAAGGATTTTTTTTTGGATGACAAACTCTTTAAAAACTATGTGCATGCTTGCTGTATGATGCACATTTAAAAAAAAAAAGAAAAAAGAAAAAGTAAAACAGTAAATCATACTTCCTTCTTAAATAAACTGGCAACATCCTATTTCAATTACTTATCATAATTATACCTAATAACATTTGTCAATACAAATGTGATTTTAATATTTAAGGCATTGTATTTTTTATTAATTATTTCATTAGATTGCATGCTGATAGAGCCTTTTTAGCTTTTCTGTTTATTGTACTCAATAAATACACCAAAAATACACTTACTAAAATGCAATAAAATGTTTGTTTTTAAATCATCATTAATCCATGACACAATTCTCACTTATTTATATAAACACTCTTATTTCATATAGTTGCAACCTACTTCAAGATTTCTTAAAAAAAAAAAAGAATAAATAAAAATACTTACAACAAATTGGTCTGCTGAGGGACCCCAGGAATAGTTTGTAGCCTCAAGTGCATACACCTCACTGTAGTCTGATAGCAGAGACATTGGTTTGGGCAAGGCAGAGACCAACAGGGAAGAACAAGAAAAAGAGTTCCTGCTAACACTGTGTATCTGGACAGCATGTTGCACCGCCGAGAAGTAGATTTTTTGGAGAGCTTCAGGCTGCTTTTAAAAGTTTCGAAGAGTCCTGAGTAGGTGGGACTGTACTGACACACACACACACACACACACGTTTCCAATCAAAATATGCTTCGCTCCTCTGAGTCCAAGGCATGGCTCACTTGAGCCAGCACTCTGCTGTGGGCCAGCCAGATTCACTAAACATTTACTCCAATGCCAAAAAGTGTAACAAGATAATCAAGCTGGCAGCGCTTGAAAACAATATGCCAAGTATACTAGACACTGTAAATAGCCTTGGATAAAGGTGTCTGCTAAATAAACAAATAATACTATCTTCTATCTACAGTAAATACTGTACATGTTGTCTCCTGCTGAAAATTTTGTATTACTAAGCAATTATTTAGTTTTTGTTTATGTGGGCGTTAAAGCCATTGACACTACAAAGCAACTACTGACCCACAATCCTGATGAATTCTCAGGGATTATTGTTCCTTTAGAGAAACAGCAAAACAGGAGTCACCGACTACAAAGGGCAGATGATGAGAACACACTCGGGATTCATGGCAGATCAGTAAAGCCATGGTTGAAGTGGTCGGTGTTGACAGCCAACCATTTGATATTATGAACGTTTTTGGTTTTTTTTTGTCCGTCTCAAGAACACAGATGCACATTTTTGACGCAAAAAACTTCAGTCCTAACATAAGCAGAGCAAAATGATCAATTTAAAAGTGTATACTTGACAAGTGGCAACACAAAATGTCATTTTCAAGACAAACTGTGCCTGTAACACATAACAGTCGCAATATCCCTAATGAGCAGTTACTTACAATTCCCACAGCGCATGAGGTTAACATTACTTAATGCAGCAAAAATTTGAACCATGCACTATTACTGAGAAATTATAGGGTGATTTTCTCATGTAAACCAAACCACTCCTTTAACTTGGATTTGAATCCAATTAAAATAAAAGGGTTTAATATGTGGAATATGCCATGAAATGTTAGTATTAAACAGGAGCTCTATCATCTATAAAGTTTTAAATGTTATATAGCCACCAAGAAGGAAAAGCAAATGTACTTTTCCCCCACTTTTACCTTCACAAAAAATAAGACAACAGGATGGCTTTTTCACATATAGGTGTCGTTTTTTTGTTTATTTACTTATAACAATAAACATTTTATTAAATCGGTACATCTCTTTATTCACACCCTTCATGTGCAAAAGCTCCAACACTGACAAAAATGTAAACCTCAGAAAAACCTAATGATACGTTACAATCAGAGGAAAGTTCTATAGGAGACATCCTTGAAGAAGGGCAAGTTTCAAGCAATTTACATTCAGAAAATACACATTAGTTGAAGTTTTTTTTTTTTTTGACACAAATAAAGGATTGGAGCTGGTGAAGTTACAACACATTATCAAAAGAAAATCACAGCAAGTATGGAAGAGTTTATACTTGGTACATGTTACACTACCAGCCCAGTACCTAAGATTCCAATAATATACAAATATATACTCAACTCTTCACTTCAAAGTAAAAAACAATTAGTAGGCCCTAAACTGTCAGACTTCTTAATATCTAGGTTAAAACACATAGTCCATCTGCCTATGTAATGTATATAGGTGTGTTGAAATATATACATATTTTTTTTCTTATATAAAGGTCACTTCTCGGGCTTCACACTGATGCCTGTCGCTTTAACAAGGTTCATTTGAGTTTTCTATGTACACGCTGGGTTTATTTAAACTGTTTTCTGCATTTTTCAGATTTTGCTGGTGTGCTAGGTCAGGGGCAGTTTTTAAATTCAGTTTATCTGTAAAGGAAAAATGAAGCAGTTCTTAACACACGTTGTGCAAGCATTCTTGTCCTTTTTATTTAGTAAAAGTAAAAAAACTGCTGGTCTACAATCAAAGAAAAATGGCACTGTAGTGTTGTGGATTTGTTTTATATTAGCTTGTTCTTGCAGACAGTTGTCAGGTGTTTGACAAGTGACATTGGGGATACAATGCTAACCATTCGAATTGCCAGGTTATTTGGTTAAAATATGATTTTGACTCCTTCAATGTTCAAAATTTGAGAATCAAGTTCAAATGAATGTGGCATCTGAGTCTGACCAATTTCACAACCTACTTGTATCAGTAAAAAGCACAAACAGACACCCTCATCATACTTCACTAAAAGACATCAAAACAGGCAGTTCAGTACAATATTTGAAATGTAACAGGTGGTGTAGTTGGTATGGAGTAGTGGTTTGGTTTAGCATTTACTATAATTAAACAAAAAAAAATACATTTATATATATATATATATATATATATATATATATATATATATATATATAATAAATATATATATTATATTATATAATACAAAAATAAATATATTACTGTGTGGGCAGATGAGAGATTGGGCTCATTGTAGGTAACTTGTGGTATAAATATTTCAAAAGGATCCAGGTCAAACTTTTCTTTTTTAAATAAGACTTGCTACTTATGCCTTTTATGTCTCCAACTGGCTTTTCTTTTTGGTTCCCTCACAAAAAGCATGGTCAATGTGAGACAGTGAGTTTACGCTTCGAGAGAATGCATGGTTTCAGCAGGGGGGCTATTTCAGGACGCTGTTCTCCGCCGGTTGTCTGTTGCAACTTCTTTTTTGTAAGAATATCTTCAAAACTGTTTACCGTCTATAATGCAACCTTAGAATAATTTTTTATTTATTATGTTTTTATATCTTTATTTCTTAAATTATAATGCTAGAAACATCCCATGCCACTCAGTTTGCATTTGCCATTACAGCACAGCGAGGAACTCAGACGACACACAGGAATGCTGTGCTATTATTCTGTTTCAATTCAGAAGCAGAGTCTTAAACTCTAATATAACAGATGAGGTCTGCCTTGGACTTTCTAGTGCTAAAAGACATTCTCCTTGAATGCCTGCAGCATACAATAAGGACTGAGGGCACTCAGACAGGCATTGCTTGGTAAACCACATATTATGCTTATATTAAAAAAGGATGAGGGGATAACAGAATTAAGTGCTTTCTTAAGTACTGATCCTAGCCAAGGATCATTTAGATGGGAGATGCTTAGGTTGGTCTACCTGATGCATGGATCCCTACAGTGTATAAGAAAGGCCAGTTCTTGCGCTGCTATTGCAGGACAAGTGCAATTGAGGGCACTCTTAAAACAGTAGGTATGTAGGGGTATATTCTTTACAACAATGTACGCCGACTCGTTCCCATCAGATTGCTGTGCTTATTTTTCCCTGTAATAGAGCAGATACATTTTGAGGGGCTCTGGCAGTGGCAGGCTGAAGATCTTTTCCCTCAGTAAGTTGACGAGAGGCTCAGGTTTCAGATCGCAGTGCTCTCTCTCCTCCTCCTCCTCCTCTTCCTCTTCATTCTCAGTCTCATACTGCCTGTATTCAGCCATCTCATTGCAGTTGTTGTTGTCGTCCATAAGGTGCGGGTTCATGCGGTTCACAAACAGGTGCTTGTTCGTTAGCATGACGGAATCCAGGCACCGCCTGTGCACCCTCCTGCGCTTAAACTTCCGAGCATTCTTGACGAGGTTGAAATTTTTCACTTTGTCAAAGTTTTCTATCTGTTTTAGGGTATGCCGGATGGTAATTCGCGACAGGTCCTGCAGGGTACGGACTTCCAACATAGCTGCATAACGTACCGATAAAACAAAACCTTCAGTATATACTGTATAAATGGCAATGTAATAATGCAAGTGGAGAACATAAGGAAAATATGCTCAAGAAACAATTTGATGTTTTATAAAAAAATAAAAACAGCAAACAAGGTCTTACAAACTAAACAGAAATGGCAACAGATTTACAGAGTCAGCACTCGGATATACGACACTCAGATACACATCAGTCGCATTTTACCATCCTTGTATTATGAAACAAATAAATTCACATTATATATGTATATATATGTATTTTATATATATATATATGTGAGTGTTGACTGTAGTAGGTATCATTACTGTAAACAATAGGATTGAGATTTAGTTAAATACACTCTGTCCAAAAGGTGGCAGCAAACACCCCTTATTCAAAGTTTTTTGAACAAGAATATTCAGCTGTAGTACACACAATCAAATCCTCAGCCTTTAGAATATATTATACGTATCTAGAATTCAGATATTGCCATGCGCTAAACAATGCCTTAAACAACGTTGATGAAAAGTAACTGAAAGCTTTATGTTTAATGCTACATGTACTAAAACTTAACATGGCCCTATGTGATACAAGGTTTTAAAAAGCTGTGATTTGTTTGCACTTACGAAGAGAGATGGCTTTGGATTTCCCAGTGTCCCTGTTCTTTGGCTGTGCCAGTGGAGCAAAGGAGACAGCAATGATCTTTTTGGTTTCCCAGATATTATACGCTGTGCGGGTTATCTTGGTTAACTGAATACAAAATGAAGCAGAAAAAAAAGGGCAGAAATAGATTAATATAACAAATAACCACTTTCTATTCAAACTTTAGTATGTTTTAATAAAAGCAACCACATTAAAAAAAAAAAAAAATAGCTTGACAACTACAAGGCAAATATTTATCAATGCCCTGTTGCTTATTGCAGACAATTAGAAATGAAAAAGTGCCATTCGCAAACAACAAAAATGTAATGTAAGGGATTCTATCACTGCAGGAGTATTTTAACCCAATTGGATTGCATTTGTGATATGTAGGCATTTTAGATTTACACTACAGTCATCAAGCAGTATAATATTTTACTCCCATTTAGTAGAGCTTGATAGGTTTGCACTACTCCTGAATTATAGAGAGTACAACTTGAACACAACTTCTTATGTTGATCCTAAGCCAGATTCTGAAATCTGCCTTTTAATTTTTATCTACTTTCTATTAATTCAGACAGGCATTCCTAACACTAGATGACATTGCAAAGAAGGCGCCTCATAGGTGAAAACATCTGCAACTACTGAACAAACAAGTATGTCATTGTATAAAAGTATTGTCTTACTTGATGTATTTATACAGTTATGTGATACCGCTAACAAATCTCCATTCATGCAGTCCTACCTTCTCTTCCAGCGGTAGGACTAGAATTCCTCCAACTTTGAGCATGTTTTTCATGTAGCTCTCGTGCTCCTTCTGCACCCCAGCACCACAGTAAACTCGATCGTACTGGCGGCTTTCCGGTGTGATCTCAAGACAATTCCCAAGCACAAACGAGGGTTCACAGAACTCAAACCTGTCAATGGAGGAGTCAAGATTGACATATGGGGTGTATATACTGTCAGTACTCTATCTGTGGCCTTTTCAGTGCCATTCTTCAAAGAGTGCATAGATATTAATTTTTCCCCTTCAATATAAAATGAGCACATTATTATAATCCTCAACTGTTTTATTATGTACTATTTGCAAGGCATGTCACGATGAGACATACTAGATTAACAGCATGCTTTAATACAACAAACCTGAATTATTGGGATGCTTTCTATCAATGCTGGAAATTGCCCTCCGATGCAGAATCCTTTAGAACAGTGAATAGAGAAAGTACTGCACATTTACAGAACATATTCTTCTTTTTATGTAAACATAAAAACATATGCTCAGCTTAAAGTTTTTTTTAATTGATTCTTTATGTTTGCATGCGACTGACATTTAATTCATTCATACCAATTTATGTTGCAAAATGTCACACAATGCCAATGGGTCAATGAATACACTTCTAGGAAATGTCAAAGGATGCTATTTTCACTCGCAGTTGTGTTCATAATCTAATGGAATCAATTCAGTAGCCTTTTAATATATGTGTGCACTGCCCTGAAAGCAAATTATTTATTTTTCATAAAGAAAAAGAACATTGCTGTCAAAACATAAGCCTTATCATATGAAGCATGCAGCTGCTAGAACCCACAGCTAATTTCATCCTGCCAATTTGAATTGCCAAAGCTGCCTATCCTAGTTGCAGGTCAAGCTTTTTTTTTTTTTAATTCAAGACAGTAAACACAGCCGATGTGACAGGCTTTGATAGGAATGATTTACTGACATTTCACAAGGAACAGAGTCAAAAGATACAACTCTGTTAGCAAACGTGGAGAACAGTACCATTTTGCTCCTAAATCCTATTTTGTGGTATTTCATATTTACTTTAGGAATTGGTAAACAATCCTCACTTGTCAAAGCTGTCACAAGTCTTAATGAAGCTGTCCAGCTTCTGGTAGGCATACTCGATCACATCAGCATGCAGCTCCACGCCATGGTTTACACCAAATGGACCTGCAACAACATGTATGACAGATTATTATTTGCAAGGAAATCTACCTAGACTAAAAAGCACCTATCTGCACAGTCAATCATAAGATGGGCAAACGTGCCAAACCGCAGTCAAAAAGTAGAGTGCAAACTCATTTCACTCAGGTTCTTGGATACCATTCATAAGAGCACTGCAATACAACTGAAATGTGCAAGAAAGTGAACAAATTATTCAATCCAGATGTTAAAATGACAGAATTGCACTCCAGTGCACAACACTGTTAATCCATTCTTGTTAGCGAACCACACTGTGCTCCACATTACCTATAATTAGCCCCACCATAGTGCTGAGATATCCAGTCCCACTGCCCAGATTCAGAAAGGAGAGTCCTGGCTGCAGGTCCAGGGCTTCCATCACCTCAGAATAGATGCAGGGAGCGGAGAGGTGAATATTCCCGTGTCTCCAAGCCAAGTCCTTGTAGGCATTGTCTCTGAACTCCTCCAGGTAGTAGTCTGCTCGGTCGATGGCCCGAAATGCCTGCTCCACCAGGTCAGACCGGATATAGTGGGCCTCTTTCAGATTGTCAATTAGCTCATCGTTGTCTTCTCCAGCGCTTACTGCTCCACCCATCTTCTAGTAGCACAGTATGGCCTCACAGGACAGACTGCAAGTTGAAAAACAAAGAGACTCAGAGGTAGTAGAAGTAAGCAGGTTTTTAATTTGTTTATTACTTTTGTTAATGTATTGCTCATGTAAGGTTAGGAGTCTATTGGGCATTGTGTGGGCCTCCCCCCAAAGCTAACACTCAGTGAACTTCAGACTTCATCTGAAGATCTGTAATATCTGTAACAGACGCTGAAGCTAAATATCATTACAAAAACAACAAAAAAAGCAGTTTTACCTGTGTGTTTCTCTCAGTCCAGTCAGGTATGTGCATTTTTTTTTTTTTTTTTTTTTTAATTTAAAGCCTGGCAAGAATTATATCTGCCCCTGTTTGGATCAGCATCTCTTTGTATGTTTTGTGTCACTTATATGAGGTTAAAATAGTATGGCAGTGAATTGGGTTAATTTTGTACTGCACAGCCTAAAATGCCTACTTAAAATTAATCAATTTAAAAGCATTTTAACATCAATTCTTGAAGAAAAAAAAAATAGAATGTTTGAATGTGGAAAGTTATCAAAAACTTTATGTCCAATACTGCTAATTTTATGCTTTTCATAAACCAAGAAACCATTAAAAACCCATAAAAAGGTTTGCAATACCAAACAAAACATTTTACACATGATCATCCATGTACATAGTTTTCTGAACACCATAACTTTTAACCAATTAAGTCAATTGTGTAAGGCGATTTTGTCTTATGCGATGGGCACTTGTACACCAAAGTCATTCTGGAAATGTATGATTCTACAATTCAAAATCTGCAGAGCCTTTCCAAACATACAGCTACAGAATTTGAATAACTCATTGCTATTGCCTGTTTTCTACCGCACACGCATGCTATTCAGTTGGCTTTCTCCCTATCAGACAGGATAATAGCAAAGGAAATTAACAGACGCAGGACTAACATAACCTTTTACATGAATAAAAGGCAGTATTCTATTAGTGACATGAATGGACAACACAACCACTGCAAAGTACACAGCTGCAGAGAATATCCTTGCAAAAAAAAAAAAAAAAAAAAAATGGCTTGAGGGCATTCAATTGAGCTGACCATTCTTTCTGCCTATTCTCTTTGTCTACAACATGTATAAAGAAATCATTACAAGGTATGCAAGTTACAAAAAGGCTTGTAATAAGCATTGGATCACAATGTTTCCTAGGCTGACTACACATCCTTGAACTGTTTAATACATTTCTTCAAAGGCATTTCAAAATGTTTATTATGAAATGAAGAGTCTTCACTGTTTTGCTATATTTTGTATTAAATACCAAAAAATTAAATACCACTAAAAAGATAGCAGTCTGCAGTAACACATTAACAGTACATAAGGAGTGATAAAAAATACACAAAGTTCTGCATCACTTTGGATTATTTTGAAACGATTACAACAAAACCATGAAACTGCTTAGATGCAAGCTTTAAAGGAATAAGATAAAACAAAAGACTAGGTTTAGAAGGATCATCAGCTTCAGCAGAAGTTTTTCCACTTTTTTTTGCAGTTGTAAGCATTTCTATTAATCTGTATTGAAAAACTGCTAATATTTTGCCTTGGTCTGCAAAATAAAACCTGCTGAATTGCCATAAAATCATGTTTTGTGAAGACCAGTTTGAGGGAGATTTTTTTTTTTTTAATTTGTATTTGTATGCAGTTACTGTAGTTAGTTTGTTTATTGTATTTACTTATCAGGGACACATACAATTATAACATAATTGTCAATTACATGACACAAGTAGCCAGTAGGCTAATTTCCATTGACAGTCCCTGGGCATATATCTGCATATTACTTTTACTCTAAACTATAGTTATAGCCCTGGGCCGCCTTAAATTGCAAGTGTGAACGGGGTCTAAGTAGTAGAAACCCTAATAAGCTATATCTTCAAGGCTCCCAGGTGTTACTAACCAAGATCGTTGCAGAACTTTAAATATCCTATCTTATCCACAACATATCATAGAAAAAAACTGTTTGACAAACATATACGCAAGGCATTTATCTATGTGCCATGTTGCGTTGTTTTTAATTGAATTACTGGTAAATCAGTAATGCAACGTAACTGAATATCAATGACAGTCATTGAAGTCCAAGTACAGGCTCAAGTTTTTTTTTTTTTTTCCCCCAATTGAAACAAGGTACCAAGACTTAGAAAGTATCTCATATTGGGATACCCAGAGAGATTATGTAATTTGTACTGATTGAGACTATAGTGCATAAATAAATAAATGGTCTGAAGCTATCGAGTGGACTCGATTCAATGATCTTTCTAAAGTATACATACACCTAGAGAAAATAGTTTTAGGGGGCTAATGTTTCTGGACAGAGTGATGCAGTCACCAAACTTAAATAACTAGAACCTAATTTTGGCAGCATCAGAGTCGTGCAGGCTGTGGGAACTGTATATCTCTGGACAGGAACAGCAATTTGAGGCTGTAGTTGAAAGTAAGGGAGGCTTAACTGAACCCTCATCAGACTTCAAAGGGGAAATTGTATTAGATCTCTAAGACTTCCATTAAAATGAACAAAGCAAATTTCAATCAAGTAAACGACCTGCAAGCAATAACAGTAAGACATTACTTTCCTGATGGCTATTTAAAACTGATAAAAACCTAGAGACTACAGAACAAACTGGTCATCATCAAGCAGTGCGTGGATAATCCCTAAGGTTTATCAAACGACAAGGCTTATTGGCCTTCAAATAAAACAAAAATGTCCTTTTCTGCATCAAATAAACTGTCTTGTCTACCCGGAAGGTGACGCTGTAACACTTTTCCAACACGGTTAGTTTAAAACAAAATTCTTAAAAAAAACGATACATCAAAATGACCCCCCCCCCCCCCCATATATATATATATATATATATATATATATATATATATATATATATATATATATATATACATCAGTATAATACATATACGACAACCTTAGCTGTATTGCCCATGCGAAGTGGCTTGGTTCTAAACACCTTTATCTAGTTACGAATTTAAAAAACTGTGTTATTTACTGACACCATCTCCATTCTGAAATGGCAGAACGGGCTGCATTTTGAATTTATTTGCGAAAAAAAACCAAAAAAAGACTGGTAGGTGTCTCACCTTTTTTGTCTTTGCAGTGTGCACGAGAGTACAGTCTGGCAATCTGAAATAAACAACACGGGGAAAAAAGAGCCATGAAAACATTTCCACAAAACATGCAATAAAAGCTGCATCACACACCTAAAAGTTAAATGCAGTTTTTATTTATTTATGTATGTATTTATTTATTTTTACCCAAGACTGGTCGCTTTAGAAGCTTATTTCTTTGTTTAATAATTTCCTCGGCTCCTTTTCTCCAAGCTTTTGTGAAAATCGCAGCCAGTTCAGCACAGGATGTAAACATTGACCAGCTGACTACCTACGTCACGCATGCAAATTTACTAACTCTTAACTGTTAGGACGCAAAGACAAGATAACATTTTCGGATTCACATAAATATACCGAAATAATCTACTGGGTGAAGGATCAAACATCACCCAATTAGGGACTTTCACCTTTTGAAAGGGTAAAACACGGACAGATGACGAGAGGTTTTGTTTCAACGCAAGTTTAACAGTTCAGTGCCTCTCTAGGCCCCCAAACATTGACTATTGCATTTTCCTTAGACTTGTATTAAAACTGAATAACCTGTATAACATCGAAATGCACCACGTACAGTAATGTATCTGTATGTGTTATTATTACTATTATTGATCTACACATAGAAATATTGACTTGTCACTGAAAAGTGTGACCTACAGCTATGGAAATGTAGGTAGCCATACAGAATCGCTAAATGAATTGCGTGTAATATTGTGTGTGTGTGTGTGTGTGTGTGTGTGTGTTAATTATAATCGTCATTTAAAATCCCAAACACTAATAGGTAGATAAACTACAATAAAGATTTAAAAAGAATACATTAAAATTTAAATCAAGATAACAAAATTAAATACTCTTTATATATATATATATATATATATATATATATATATATATATATATATATATATATATATATATATATATATATATATATATATATAGAGAGAGAGAGAGAGAGAGAGAGAGAGAGAGAGAGAGAGAGAGAGAGAGAGAGAGAGACATTTTACACAATAAAAAGCTAAAATACCCTATAAACAACAATGTATTACAGTAACATCACATGTCACACACACTTCTGTATACAGATAGAAATGGCTTACGATGATGTCCACCTTAATGGTCCAGTATTCATTTTACAATCTGCAAGGCATAATAATAATTGGTAAAGCCTGAACAATACAAATCTCATTTCACAGTATGATATGCATCTCAACAGATCCACTTTTTCAAAGCTGTGAAGTAGTAACTTCTTAAGATAAATGAATGCAATCTCTAGTTAATGTGACCTGTTTTTTTTTTTTTTTTTAATTGTACAAGTCAAGTGGCATTGTAAAATAAAAGCCAATCAATGATTTTCCTTGTACCGTCGATGAAGAGAGCTAACACTGCCTGCTGGATCAAATGTGACCTATATGTTCTCTGAGTTTCTACTTTTGGAGCTTTAGTCTGCCTAAATATGGATGACCTTATACTGCACAGGGATTGCTAGCTAGCTGAAATGTTGGTTTGCTACAGCCAGCTAGTAATTGTTCAGGATACAGAAGGGGAAATTGAGAAAACACTATTATTACTACTATTATCTCCACTGGAAACTCTGCATTAAACATAACAGCAGTGACAGCAAACGAAAACCAAAAAAACACACAGGTTCCAATAAAGACTTGGATCTTAGCTGAAGTGAGCTTCATATGTTTGAATTAATTACCATAGGCTGTTCCTCTTAACCTATCAGTAACTTGACTTAACTATGACTATGAGAACTCTAAAGAAGTTATTGTGTGGAACTTTGTATTATTGGTTGGATTCTCTGTCTTGATAACATTTTGTGTTGGGCCAGGCAAGCCCTGCTACAGACAGTTCATAAGTTCATCACCAGCTAAGTGAATAATTGCTCAAGTGTTTCCTGCGATGGTGGCTGGTGATTCAAACTCAGCGTGTGATACCAACATTTTGGATATGCAGATGAGATATGCAATGCCATAGATGAGAAGCTGCTGCTACTTCCTGGTAATCACTTCACGTGGTGTAGTTCTCACAAAGGATCAAGGATTCCTGTTTGGGTTTATTGCCTTATCAATCCACCAGGTGTCAGCACCCTTTTACCGGATCTGTTTTCAGCAGCTGTGGTGACGAAACTCTTGCACTGTTTTGTGTAGGTGCCAAACTGGGACAGTCATGTGATGTCAGTTTAACAGTGAAGTTTTGCAATAAAGTAATGTACTGTTTGAATCTTATCAAGCTAGTTAAAACAAAAAACCTCTTTAACAACAGACATAACGAATATTGGTTGCAAAACGTTGCAAACATGTTTTAAACTTCCTCTGAACCTTGTGCAATTCCAACTGCAGGAATTAAAAGGAAAACTGTATACAGTACCTTGTAAAATAATCTCTCTTACCTGTTTTATAGCCTATGTGTGATTTCTATAATATAATTCTTGCTCGGATCATTGTTTAACTAATGTCCTTTTTTAACCTTATGAAAAGACTTCTGTTTTGTAAAGATAATTTCATTTACTTACCCACTGATGCTGAGAGGTAGCGATTAAAGCTTCACACCCCTGCCGGTTCTCATGTCAATATCCCAGAAGGTGTAAAAGAACACTCCTTATTATATTTTAGTTGTTGTTAATTAGATCAAATTAAAGTTCATGTGGAATAATGTTAGCCAGACGTATGGGTTGATTATCCTTTTCCTTCTAGAATTTTACTTCTTAAAAGATGGATTTTTTATGTAGTATTTTAATACAACCAGATTAAATGAGAACAATCCTTTTTTATTTTTTATTTATTTATTATTTCATACGGTAAGCCAGAAGTGGATCCTTTAGTTCCTGTCATGTAGCTGTCACAAGAGATAAAAATGACTGGTGCACAGTTGACCTACAGCCTATTGCCAGTCATATACTATAACCTCCGAGACTGAATACCCTTCTCGCTGATAGCAAAGGACTCTCCCTAAAGCTGGTCGTTCAGACATTGTGATATAAAAAAAAGGTTCAGTCTGGTCTTGTGCCACTCTGTAGTGCTTATGCCCTATGGACAGGAGGGGCTTTGCTCTTTGCAAGCTTTTGAATTCTGCACTTCTTACAAATGCAAAATCCTCAACAACAACAAAATAGTCTACAGTAGGTCTGACTTTTCTGATACAGTGATATTTCAGCTTTAGAATTGCACTGCACAATGTGAACTGTAATCTGACATCTCTCGTATGTTGAGGGTATTTATTTTTCCATTTAGTACAGTTCAGGTTTTTATTATTATAACAATAATAAAAACGTAAATAAACTAATAATAATAATAATAATAATAATAATAATAATAATAATAATAATAATAATAATAATAATAATAATAATAATACATGCAAAAAACGGAACAAGAAAATAATAATTTCTTTGAAGTTACTACCTCTGCGTGTTCACAGCTCGACTGCATTTAAAAGTTGGGCTCCAGTGGCTTTTCACTTACTTACTGTTCGTAAACAGATGTGTACATTAGAAGATTAGTGATGAGTCTGGAAGCCAGGGGTCCTGCTATGAGAAACTTTTTTTCATGAAAGCCCTAGCTCAGCTCCCATCTGTCAGCCCCATCTGATGAATACATTAACGTTTTAACCAACTTGTATTTAATCAAAAGGGCAACGTGTTTGAATACTGTTTAGTAGTCACATGAATTATAATTTTGAAAAACCCCTGAGGTCAAAATCCTCGGCGAAGTATATCAGTTTTAATATCGTCACCTTTGCTCTATCATTATCGTTTTCTTTATTTTGTATTATTTTCTTTGTTGTTTTTGGTAACTTTTAAATACAAATCTAGGCTGCGGTTAATAACAGGAATCCTTAACTATTTGCATGTGCATCCAAGTCCCCTTTGAAATATCTGAACTGTTATCATTATGAATGACTGAATTATAATATGGACTGTAAAATGAAAAGCTTACGTGCTAGACTGCAGAAGCATCCTCAATGTTTTGATTTCGTTAATATAAGGGGTGTCTGCCTAATGAGGTATACCATTATCCAAATTCTACACGAATTATAGATCCAATAGTTTCTTTACCAGAAACAACAAAGAAAATAAAACAAAATAAAATAAAGAAAAAACTGATATGCTTCACCGAGGATCTTGACCTCGGGGTTTTCAAAATTATAATCCATGTGAATGAATACTAAACAATAGCCAAACGTTGCCCTTTTGATTAAATACAAGTTGGTTAAAACGTCAATGTATTTAAAACACACTTTTTTAATTTTGTATTTTTCTTTGTATCTTTGGTGTTTCAAAAAAGGTGACAATCTATGCAAATAATAATACAGATGGAGGCAATATTGGAGAACTGACAGAATAGAAATTTACGTTTCTACAATCTGTGAATGCTAACAACAGTCTAGAATGCTTGTTTAGATTCATTTTCTATTTCAGTCATCAAATCCTGTTGACTTTTTCACATTACAGTGTTGCAGGGGTGGGCAGATTAATGGTTACACTCTAGGGTACCAGATGTACTTTGCAAAACATTTTCAAACGTATACTGGCAAAAATTAAGTGTGAGGAAATACTGTTACAACGGGAAGAGATATATGTGTATGAAAAACAAAACAATCGAGTATAAACGAAACCAACTCATTTTTTATTTTATTGTTGCCGACATTAAAATGGATCATACTCCAACAAGCTTCCAACATAAGCGTCCATCTTTATAACACTGATACAGATACAACGATTCACAGACATTACTTCACAAACAGTGTGGATCTATAGTGCTCACTTCAAAAACAGAGACCGCAACCATACAGCCAGGGCTTGACCTGCTTTAGACAATGATTAGAAAGAAACACCACTGGTAAATAAAAAGCTTTGCCACTGTTTCACAGTTGAACTGTTTTCTTTGCGGAAGTACCAATATTTGTGGAAGTACATTATTAGTTTCAAAGGTCATTATCACCAATATAAAATGTTTCGTCTTGGTAAAAATGTGATGAGTGGCAGAACAAGCCCGGACGGTAGACATCATTGCACACAAATCACCTCTACTACTGTGTGTAGCAGAGATCGCTTTTACAATTACAATAACAACGTTCTTTAATACAATTTTTACAGAGTATATTACTCGTGTGATCATAATGCCCTGGAACTGGGCATTATCTTTTATTTATTTCTTTACTTTATTTGTCTAAAACATTAACTGTAAATGCAGTTTGGTACCTGAATCATAGTATCAAATCACAGTTTCATTTTTCAGCAATTAAATGAAAGTGTTACCAAAGCAAACTAAGCATTCAACATGAAACAGTTCTGGACTCTTTGCATTCCTAGCAGCAACACTTTTCATTGTGTACCCCGAGGAGGGTCTGGCTTCCACTCACTTTACCCTGAGCTAGATTTGAACCCAGTTCCCAAATGTAAACAGATCATATGGGATCCTTCATGCCTACAGATGTTGGTGTGAGAAAGGCACAAGCGATACAATTACACAGTTTTAAGCTACAGTACCTACTATCAAATTTTGGTTATATAAGATTAATAGAAAGTACCATTCGACCACACATGCCTTCCTCTCTTTTCTTTCGACAGTTCGATACTGCAGTTTTGAGAGGAAGTAAGGCAGGGATAAGCATCTCAAGTCCACAAAGAGAAAGGGGTCATTTCCATTTGACAAATCACACTGAAAGGTTCCCATGGTGAAGTGTGCCTCTGTTTCCATTCAGGCAGAATTGCATGGAAACAGGTGATTGGTTGTGTGACATCACAGTGAAAGCCTATAGCCATTCACAGCACAGAAACACAACCAGGTTAAGGGATGATCCCAGTAAAGCACACATTTGGCTGGTTAAATGGAAATATGACCCGGGAGAGGTTTGGGAGTTTCATGGGAAAATTACAGAACGACAAATGTTCTGTGTGTAGCAGAGATCGCTTTTACAATTACAATAACAATGTTCTACAACCAGTTACTAAATGAGTTCTTAATTTGGAAGTGTATAACTACAGCCTGACATGCATGTGGTTATTGGCCCACACCTTTGCGGTAGCTTTAGGTACTGCCTTTCATGCACAGTGCAATTGAAAGCAACGCAGATTTCAAATGAATGTTGAGGACTGGGTTAAATCAAACCCCTGGCTTTACTAAGACTTGGATTTGCCTGCCCCTGGACTAAGGCATTTTTCAAAGAAGGAAGAATGAGAAGGGCAAGTGAGCAGCATTATTTTATGGTAGGATCTGAAGTGGTAGTTTGTTTTTTTACTTTTCATATTGTTTTCAAGAGTAAATCATATGCTCTTGGTTCATTTCATACTTTCATACATTTTAAAATATTCATAGTCTGACAAAAGTTGGGAAAACAAACTAAAAGCTTATATATATATATATATATATATATATATATATATATATATATATATATATATATATATATATAGTAAACTGTATTAATTACAGTGGGTCTGAGTATCAAAATTGTATCTTCTACAGAGAAATCTTTAAATTCAACATTTTGCTGTAGAGCAATTTACAAGTTAAAAGCAGTTAAAAATATCAATACAATTAGGTCAGTGTTCTGGAGCATTTATATACTGAGGGCTAGATTGATAAGGGCCCATAAAATCAAGCCATTAGTTTGGGGCAGTGATACCCTTGCCTGAACTGATCTCTGAATCAGCCCTGCTCAATAAATGTTTACAGGGATATTTAATTGATCTCTTAACATTTCTTGAAAATGCTGAATAACTGAATAGCAATTTGACTGCTTCTTTTCTCTTTATTTCTGTTGATAAGGAAGCGTATTTCAAAACTCTAATTACGTTTCCAAGTGCATCAACACACTATTGAACGCATTCTAACAGTATGTAAAAGGAGTTCTTGAGGGTTATCAGAAAAGGTATCAGATTTCACAGAGTTCACACGTTGAAACTTCCGTTTTGATTCTGTAAACTAGCCCCCTCTGTTTTCCTTCATCCATTGCCCTTTTCTAAAACTATACAGTATTGCTCTAAGTTTAAAAATGGAACAACTAACAGCAACGTTCAGTCTCTCCAGCTCAATCGCAACATCTTCAAATGGTATTATTCTTTATTTAACTGGTTAAAGCACACGTAGCTGCTGTTTCAGCAACACGTTCAACACTGTACGTAACCACGTGGTCTCAAAGCATTTTTCACTTTTTATATATGTGGGAATGTGATCTCAGTTTTATCGTAAGCTAAAGTTCACAGTCTTGGCAATGAAAAGTGTCCACTATGTGATACCGCTAACAGTTTCCATATAACAACACAGAAGAGGACAAAACACTGTTGCCTAATTACATGAACTGACACCAGAACAGAGATGTTTTGTTCCCGACGTGCTAACAGAATTGCTAAGGTCACAGTCCACAAGGCCTTACTATTATTGAAACAATAAGGAGAAAGGTTCACCACTTAAAGAATACAATTTGAACAGCTTATTTCCTTTTGCTGAGCTACTAAAAAATAAGAGTTGACAGAACAATAACACTGAAAAAAAAATATATATATATATATTGTACACAAGATTGTATTTATGGCCACCTAGGCAAGAAAAAAAGGCATTCGTAACAATCAGTAATCAATTCTCCACTCACTGCTGGAAGGACAATATATCAAAGCTGAATGAGAGCTGTTAAAGTAAATGGACAGCGTGGCACTTTGTGCATTGAAAATCAAACACAAAATAATAAGGCTAGAAGGGTATGCGCGTTGAAAGAATTCTTAGGAGTCAGCCGTTCCTAATGGAGCATGTTTTTCTTTTGTCTATATATATATATATATATATATATATATATATATATATATATATATATATATATATATATATATATATATATATATATATATCCTGTTATTTCAACTGGAATACACTGTAAATGGAAATGAATTTACTCACATATCTCCTGAAATCAGAAAAGTAACATTGGGAATACTGCAGACCCCTATATTGTTTCAGGTAAGGGTCAGGAGTATGGAGCCAAGAACAGGAATATGCTTTTTTGTTCAATACCTGCATACTACAGCTCTGGGACATAATAACTTGAAAGAAAGAACTGTTGGTATATATTATTAAAATACTGTAATCACACACTTTCTTGTACATTATCGCTTATCATGATTTCTGTTTTTATTTTATTATCAACAGAGGTTTAAAGACTATGCTTACTCAGCCATCACAATAACACACAGACATTACAAAATAAATATACAACAATATCACTGTTCATTTTTCTTAAATATTAAATAAATAATAATAAATACATCATTTCAATTTAGTGGTCATGGGTGTCTGAAAAATACTTTTTTGGAAAAAAAGAAAAAAAAAATATTTTAACAAAAGGAAAGCCTTAGAAAATTATCAAAACTTGTCAGCTATAAAATATTTGCACTTAAAAAAAAGAAGTTAAAAAATCCCATTCTTTAAAATAAATAATAAAATATATAAAATAATTCATTGTGGTTGATATCTTATTTAAATAGTTTTTTTTTTTTTTTTTTTTTTTTTTGAAATGTTGATTTCTAAGACATATATATTGTCAGCTTTAAATGGTTGTTTCAAAATGCTTCCTGGTCGAGTTGCATTTTGTTTTACAAAAAATAATAAATAGGCAAGGTCAAATAAATAGTCAATTTAACATAAAACGTTGGGAATAAATTACATTTTACTCTGATTCAAATGAAATAATTTATATAACAATACTAATAATTGAACTACAAACTAGTTAGTGAAATGAAGTGCAGTTTCTATGCTCATAAATAAATATTACTAGTTCGAATTTATTTACATTATAGACTTTTTTAAAGTTTCTTTAAGCAGAAAAAACAGAATCAGCTGCATCCACAGTAATATTACTTTTTCATCCTCTGGTAGGAAGTGTCCTTCTAAGTCGTTGAGGCGGGAATTGTAATCAGGAACAGTTTGTGGTGGAGCCTGTTCTTTATGGGTTCATGAAACTAGTCTGAATTTCTAAGTAGTGATGCCACATGAATATCAGATACAAGTCCAACAGTGCCTTGACCAAGAACTTTGTTGCTCTTTTTTGTAAGATGACTGCCACCACACTTATTACAATAACATCCCACCTTGATCTCGTTAGAATTATTCATGAGTGCTGCCTGTTAAAGCAAATATCAAGCATCAAATGGCCATTGCAGGATTCAACAGCTTTCGTTTTTGTTGGTGTATTTAAATGATGGATCAGTTCGATCAGAAAAAGCCATTGATTATTCACAGAAATAAATGTGCAGATTGTAATATCCAATGATAGATATATTGCATAAACTGAATATGATTAGACGCCTTTTTAAGCAGTGTTTTCTTTATCCTGCTAACCTATTTGATCCTGATTATTTAACTTCAAAGCCTGAAGTGCTGAGTGTCAAAGCTGGGAAAAAAGAAAAAAGAAATGGGTTCTGATCCATTCGTCCTATCAAACCTGGCAGCAACAGGCTTGTATTTTGGTCCTGGTTTTGCTGAATGCTCCCTGGGAAGAAGTACATTGCCATTTAAAACCTGAATGCCCTTTTCTTTTTGTTTTTGTTGTAGTCGTTGGCTGTTTCTCATTTACACTTTGATACCCTTCACAGCCTGCTTAATAGTTTCCAGCAGGGCCTTGTTCTCCGGGTTCTGGTAGCACTCTTTATTGGTGTACATATCTGTCAACGTGTTCACATAGGAATCAAAATTCTGCTCAGTGATTGGCTCCTGCTGAATTAAAAAAAAAAAAAAAGTGCAAACACTTGTTTTACTAAACCTATCTTGCCTTCAATCTATCAATCTATAAATCATCAATCTGCATTCGTCTTACCGTTTAAAAACTTAACGGTTTAATGGTATTTACTAGTTTCTAGTAAAATTGGATTTTCACTTTTAGATTCTACAAATATATCATTCAGCCACCAAGTGGCACTGCCTTCCATGCAAAATCACCATTACAGCATTCAACCTCAGGTTGGTGCACAGTTAATTAACACAGTTTGGTAATGCTTTATGTTAAGTGGCAAACACTGCTATTGCACTGTGACTGCACATGTCGTTACAGTGTTGTCACTATCTAGCTACATGTTCAGTTGCTAAATTGTAGCTAGTAATGCTTTTGATGCAGTATTTGCACTGTAACTACACCTAGTGGTTCAGTCATACCGAGCTGTTATTATGTAGCGGCCCTGAAATAATGTCTGTTTCTGGAGTTAAAATGAAAGTGGTTTAACTTACCATGTGTGGAAGGCGAATGTTGGCAAGGCTGCGTACGAGGGCCTGACTCAGGCCTGACAGCTCCATAAACAAGGCCTCATTCTGCTCCTCAATAATTTTGTTCTCATCTTCAATGTTCTTCAGATTCTTTTCCATTGATGAAATCTAAACATTATACAAACAGAAAATGATAAGACGTTCCTGGGAAGAACCCTCATTAGCCGAGACGTTTATCTACTGTGTTTCTTGTTAAAGTTTGCCTCACAATTTATAATGTTATAGATGAATCAAACCTACCTGTGTCTGCAGGTTGACCATGTCCTCTTCCATCTCAGTGTTGGATTCGTTGAGCTCACTGATCTCCTTGTTTAACTGTTTAATGTCTTCATCATTGTCGAGAACTGGAAGGGAAATAAATACATTTGTTAAGTATCTAAATTCAACTGGATGCTAAATGAAGACTATGTTGGCTGATACGTAAATGAAAGGTTACTGAGGCTCAGAAATGGTTAGCAATGTTACTGCCAGGAATCCTCATGGCTCAGACTAGAATGTAAGGTCTGATGCGGCTTGTTTACAGCTTTTTTTAAACCTGATATTTGTTTTTAGAGTGCTTGTGTATTGCTCTGCGGGGTCCTTTGTTTAAAGGCTTCAAGTTGAAATGGTCACGGATGCTTTGTTCATGAAGGCGCAGTTTACATTTTGTGTTGTTGTGTTAAATGAAAATGCAATCTTACCATCACTGGCCCTGAATTTTGTGGTGAGATATTCATCCCCTGGGAACTTTGTCTTCTTTATAGCAAAAGAGGCCCTGGGACAGCCTGAGAGACTGCAAGCAAAGAGACACACGGATTCAATTACACTGCATCACATCCACTGGACTACAGTGTCCAGGGCTGCTACAGTAGCTATGAACTCCCACTGCAGTAAACAAAACTGTACTGTTTAAATGTAGAAATGTATTGACTGTGATAAAATAACTATCTAATGGTTTAAGCAATTTTACATTGTTAAACTAACCAGACTTGCTGGAACAATCTTGCGATTTAGTAAGCAGTACATGTTTAGATTAAACATTTGGGCAATTATTAAAGATTGAATAAACTAAATTAAGGCCTGTGCTTAAATATTGCACACTTGAGCGTTGTTTTATGAACACAATTTAGATCTTTTATCTAACATCATGCAATTAAAGAAACTACAAAGTGATATAGTAAAAGTCTACCAGAAGCCATAATAGTAGTCAAATATTTCATGTTAGATTTCATTTCATGCTTTGAATTTCTCTGTCAGTTTTTCTGTGAAGTATATGGAAAACTACGAAGCTGTATTCAATTCAGTATGCTAATGTAACATTATTCAGCAGGTTTCATTCGACTTTATGATGCAAAATTAGTTCATTCTACAGGGTGCTGCAAATCTTTTGGCCAGAGCTGTATGCCTGTATGGCTGCTACCCCAACATTGCCAGACCCAAGCTAAATCCTTTTATTGCCAGGGTAGATGCTTTCAGCTCCCTACCTTCGGTGTGTAAGGAAGCTGCCATTAGCGTGACCTGAGCCATCACACCCTGGCGTTGGGCAGGCTGGTCCTTCTGTTCGGAGGGATTTCCAGGGAAAGGGAGCGCCGTTGAGAAGCCCTTCCTTCTGTCTGCGGGCAGCCAATGGGCAGCCGGAGGCACTGCGGTGGGAGGCGTACTTCCCGCTGATGTGACCTAAGCCGTCACATCCTGGAACTGGGCATCTATGAGGAAAAAGGAGTCCTTGGGTTAATTCAAGCAAGCAGTGGGCCATGATAATGGTAAGTCTAAGCTGGTAATAATTAAAGCAGCAGAAAAACAGACACAACAACTTCAGAATGGATCTGAAATGTTGTCAACTTTTAATCCTTCAAATCCTCGTACGTTGCTATCCTGTTTCCTCTGTTATTAATTCCAGTATATAACTCTGGGGTACCTGGGCACCCCAGGAACCTACAGTGGTGCTATACTGGTTAAGATTTATCAGTTACAATAATGTTATACAGTATTACAGAACTAGTAAAAGGAAGTTTGTGTTCTAAGAGGGATTCGTATCATCAAAAATTGGGCTGTTTTGTTTGATTGTCAGTGTAGTGGGATAAGAGATGCTAAGCAGTTCTATCATCAAAAAAAAAAAAGCCCAAGAGCGTTGTTTTCTTTGCAGTACGAACTTTAAGAGCTCAGGATCCTCCTTGTCGTCCTTGGTAGGAGTTGTTTTTATTCCACCTTTCTTGGCACGGGGGCAGCCAGACAAACTGAAAATAGAAAGTATGAGCTTATAAAAAAAAGAGGGCAATGCCTTTTACACTTTAAACACGGGATGAAACACTGGCTAGAAATGATAGCAAAACTGGAAAAGGAATAGAATGCGGTACTGGAAAAAAAAACACGTACGTGTGTGTCTACATGTATCTGTAGCTAAAGCTGTCTGTCTATCTATCTATCTGTCTATCTATCTAAAGCCATCCAAGATATGTGTATTAAAGTAAAAAAAAGGAAGCGAGTAATGATGACAATGGTAAAATATTTGATACCTACCTTCTGTGGGATGAGTAGTTCCCTGTGATGTGACCGGAACCGTCACAGCCTGGAGTTGGACACCTGTTGAAAGATGTTCCTAAACTCAGTACAGGTATGCAGTAAAACCTGCTGATAAGGGACCTTCTAAAAAGTGTGCCTTTCTGACAGAAGGCATCTGCGTAGAATCATTAAGTTAACAAATATACTTTTATGCTCCATAACAATATCAAACTAAAAAAGCAGCAAAGTGAATTTTAGCCTACTTTAAAAATATACATATTATGTTCATGTAACAAGTGTTTGGGTTCATTATGTATATACAATATTTCTATATCAATAATTATAATATATGTTTATTTTTAAGTGGTAAATTTACATATACATTTTGTTTTATGTAATACAAATCACAGCGTAAGCAGAAATAGCATAAGGAAAAGTAGTTTCTGCAGCAGAAGGTTTTAACAAGACACAAGATTTGACCAACAGTTAACAATAAAACGATTTAACCCTTGCACTACACATAAAGCAGACATCTTGCAGGTTTATAATGGCACAGACTCAGTTCAATTTAATTTAAAAAAAGCCTTTTGTATTTATTAGTTGTTGTTTTTTTTTTTCATTTGTGAGGGTCTGACTTTGGTAGTGAAAGGGCTAACGTGTTAAAGATTACAGAAGTGAGAAGATTAGTTAAGGGCACACATACTTGAGCTCGGCAGAATGGGCAGCCATGAGGGATCGGAGACTCTTGTCAGCAAGAGGACAACCAGACAGGCTGGAACAGAAGAGAGACAGAATCTCCACGTGAGCCAAAAAGGAGACAGCAAGTAAGCCAGAGACCAGAGCCTTTATCAGGGAGTGTGCTCAGAAACAGACAAGGTGTGAGGGGGAGAGCGGGTGTACATTTAAACACCTGTAGTACCTGTTTAGACTGCAGAAGGCAATTTGGTATGTATTCATTGTTTTATGTTTCAAGTGTATAAATAGGTTCTCGCTTGCTCGCTACAGCCTCTCAGACTCAAAGAAACTGAGACTATTTTTCATTATAAAAGGACTAAGTAGAAATAAATAGGGCACTGACACAGTGTACGCACCTGCGGTGTGAGGCATAGTTTCCAGTGATGTGACCACTGCCATCACAACCAGGCGTTGGGCACCTGTTTAAAAAGATAAAGAATAGATCAAATAGATGTGCCTCTAAAAAGGGATGTTAAATATGCTTTATGTACGATGGAGGGGTCTTTAGAACAAGGCTGACATCTTGATGTTCTTTGTCATGTGGTTCCTGTACATGTGGTTCCTACAGCACAAGACAAAGTATTTTCAAGCTATGAACTGCTTTTTGTAGATGGGTTACCAAAGTAGGTCTTGTGCAATCACTCCCAGTGTCGCTACCTCTCCTCTCGAAACCCATTAGCTTGTGCAGTGTTAGCTCACTGAGATGTGCTTACAGTAGAAGTTCCTTCTTGCTGTCCTTGCTCTGGTATTTCATTTTGAGGCTTGTTGTGGTGACCTCTCCCGGGTACTTCCTGTCTTCCAAGCTCTCTTGAATCATTTCACAGTCCTCCGGTTCTGAGGAGACAAATGAGTGCGCTGCAGGCTCCATCTGGTTAAAGAGAATGGTGGGACCATTGAGATTATGCTCATTTAATTCATTGTCTCTATAATTATTTGTAAAATCCCTCTGAGAGACAAGGGGGCCAGGGGCTGGGGGTGGGTGGGTAGTACTAGTCTATAGATGCTTTTAAAGATTGAAATGTAATTAAGAGACTCACAGCTTTCATAACCTTGGTACACAAATGGCTCTATTTAAACGATCTAATGGTATTTAGATGCATGGCTCTTTTGATTGGCTAAATGGATCCTCAGGGTCACACGTATGAACTTGAATAGACTGACCTCCTCTAAGTCCTCCTCGCGCTGCCTGTTGGGTTTGGTGTAGTCGATAGGCCCCTCCCACTCCTCCTGCTTGGAGGCGTGGCTGGACTGTGGTGAGGTCATCGCACTGCTGCTGGGGCTGCTGCTCTGGTTCTGGGACTGCTCCGGTGATCTGACCCCTGGGCTCAGGCACGACAAGCTCTTGCTGTGCTTTTTCATGCTGAGGTCCAGGGTGCCATTCTCATCCACCTCGATGTCCATGCTCTAAACAGAACAAAGGAGAAACAACAGTCAGCAGAGCCCAGAACAACTGATAAACCTAACCAGAGAGGCTTGTGGTATAACAGCACCATCTAAAGGGGTACCGGTCAGTGTGTTAAATGGGGATGGCAAGCTCCCCCACCTTGCTGGCGAGGTCCTGCTGTTTTGTGCTGAGGTTCTCGGGCATTTCCCAGCAGCGTGTGGACAGGTTCAGGATGGCGGTGGCAGCCATGTGCGCGGCCTCCGCGTCGTGGGAGTAGTCGTAGCCACTGGAGGAGGAAGAGGAGGTGGTGCTCTTCGCATAACTACCGGACAGGCTGTGGCTTGGGGATGATGCCTTGGGGAATGGTTTAGCTGAGGAGGAGGGGGAGGGAAAACACGTTTAAGTGATATTGTTTATCAGTTACAGCCCATTTGCTATTTAAATACACATAATTAATGTTTTCGGAAATGAGTAGCCCTTTTGTGGAATTACATGGGCATCATTATAATTATTTTTATTAATAATTGATGATTAAAATAAAGTATTGCCAGTAGTTCTAAAGGTGTATCATTTGAATCAAAAGAAAAAAATATTAACATAAAAGAATGATAAAGCTGTTATGCTTACATTTAAAGGCTTTTGGTGAGGTTTCAGTGGTCGCAATCTTTGGGGCAAGCATACGTTTGCCAAAGACCTGAACATCAAAACTTGCATAATCGAAAGAGACCTTGGAGTATTTCTCAAGTTCCTTAGCCAGGTTGGCACGGGGGGTTGCAGGTTGAACATTGGGTCTGTAGCTGCCAAACTGAGGAATCTCTAATTGCTTTACAAAGCACATAGGCCTGGGGTAGAGAGAGGGAGAGAGAGGGAGAGAGAGAGAGAGAGCGAGAGAGATTGATTGAGGAAGACAGGAATAAATATATCTATAAGCAAGATTTCCAGGATTAAAACCTGTCATGAAGCTTGTGTCGAGGAAACATTTCATTTTGTAGTACCAGGAGTTTAAGGCTGTTGAACCGAGCTTCACATTTACAAATTCAATGTGGAAAGGTCATAAAAGAGCAGCACGGATACTTCAGGCGTCATTTAAATGACTGATATTGAACATTAAAACTGTGCGGTTTCAGAGGGTGGGCGCAGTTGTTAAAAATAGATGTAATTTTGTAATATATAGATGTAATTTTGTAATATACAATAGATGTCAAAGGATTCGGGTAGCTGATCACTTGTGGCATTTCTGTACAGCTTTCAAAAATTTAATTAAAAAAAGGAAATCAGATTGCTCCTGTTTGTTTGAAAACCGAGGTGATTTGCATAACAGTTATGTTATATTTAAACCCTTGTGCTTTATATAGTCGTAACAAAGTAGTTTCCTTAAATAATCTAATTAGTTGTATTCTAATAACAGAACTAACACAATTAGCATGTACAAAATGTAATTAAAAGATGAAGAACCTAATGTATTCAGTATAGTTTGCAGTCAGTAATAATTGAACCACGATGGGGTAATAGGACAGAGATAGTAAAAAGAGATATAATCCAGAGGAATAACACCACTGACTGAAACTAAGGTAACGTGGCAGAAATCAGGCTTGACGTGTTATTGTCCTAATGTTTTGCTTAATTGAACATTCAACACCACAATGTACTTTTTATGTTATTACTAACAATGAAAGTCTCCTGCAAGTGTTGGGTAGTTTCTGTTTTTAGCCACAATATAATCTGAAACGTAACCAAAAGAATCCATACGTACTGAAGAGTTCATATAGGAATCCAGACATTTGGAAATATATAACGTTAAACATGCATTTGCACTTTGTGTTTTCATTACACCCACCTGAGTACTCTGTCTGAATTAGGACTGCCTTTTGGGAGCTCAGAGGCATTCTGAGGGATTGGCTGTTTCTCATGGGTTTTAGACAGTTTTTCAGCTGCGGCAATAGGACATCCGGACAAGCTTGAGAGAGACAGCAACAAAGCAATCTTAGCATGTCACCTGTCTAGAACGAGTGTGGCAACTGCTTTACAAAGATTAGCTCAGAATTAGACAGCATTCGTTGGATCAGCACTCATTCTTTACAAATAATCAGCAATGATGAAGTCTGGATGAGGTGATTCGTAAAAGCCTAATGGTTTATCAGTGTCAGATGACATTAGTTCTGCCAAGGTAAACTGCATATGTTAATGCTACAGGTTTGACTGCCTGAAACGAGCATCAAGGGTTCACATGGTCATACCTCCTGTGTGTGTTGCGGTTGCTGTTGACGTGACCCTGCCCTGTGCACCCTGCTGTGGGACACTTGAGAACATTCTCGTGCATTGCCAGGACTGAACAAAAGAGAAAGACCATGTAACATTAGACCTTATTCAATTCAATGTGTTCCAGTACTAATGACAGCATATACATACACAATATGTTTTTGTTTTCTTTGAGGGGAGATCAACACTTACTCTCTGGTGGTATCCTGTCTTTGTGTGGGCAGCCGGACAGACTGCGATGGTGAGGGTACAATCCAGTCACATGACCAGTCCCATCACACCCTGGGGTCGGGCACTTAATCTCTCTCTTCTCAGACCTTGAGGGCTCTATTAGTATTTAAGATAAATGAAAATAAAGTATAATTATATATGATGCAAATGACGCACAATAATTTTTATGTTTATCACTTTCAAATCTTGCCTTGAAAGTATAGTTTAATTATTTATGTGATTTGAGTGAAAATGAGGCTACAAGTTCCGTGGATGAGTGATTTGAGAATTAATAAATAAAAGTATAGCTAATCCTTTACCTTTATTAAAGTAATTCTTTCTCATGGAATCCATAGGTTTGCCTTGCCTGTCCTCTATGTGGAAATAGCGAAGTTGTTCCCCTGGCATCCTGCCTGCATCCCGCATCATTTTCACCTGCTCAGCCTTTAGCGCAATGGCCTGCTCTAGAAGACCAAGGTTCCCTCTCGTCATGTCATACATCTCGGACTCATCCGTGACGGCCGACTTCTGAGAAAGAGCGTCATCATCGTCATTATCCTCGTCGTCTTTGTCAGACTCTTCCGATCGGACCTCGATCACCACTGAGGAGGTGGTCTTCGGGAAGGAGTCCTCGAGCTGGGACTGGAGCTCCAGTTCGGTTTCTGTTTCTGCGTGAGATCCCTGAGCAGCTGTAACCTCCTCCTCCTCCTCCTCCTCCCCCTCCTCCTCCTCCTCCTCCTCCTCTTCTTCATCATCTTCCTCTTCCTCTTCTTCTCCCAATGTCTCCTCACACTGGATTTCTGATGATGGATCGTCTGCCTCATGCTCTACTGTTCTGAACCTTGTGAAGCCCCCACTGAAGTACTGGTGATCCGTGTTGTCTTTCTGTGTCATGCAAGCCTCGTTGGCCTCCAAATCCTCATCTTCATCTTCTTCCTCCTCCTCCTCCTCCTCCTCCTCCTCCTCCTCCTCTTCCTCTGGTTCCTGATGTATGTCTACTGTCCTGGTGTTCAAGTTCTGGGCTTCTTCTGTCACCTCCCTAATTTCTGTAGCATCTTCTTCATCATCCTCATCATCATAATCTTCATGGACCACTGTTTCGGCCTGTGTTTCCACCTCACTGCACCTATCAATGTTCTCTGTTTCACATACTATGTCCATTCCAGCTGTGAGCGGAGATTCCTCTGTTGTGTCCACTGTGTTTTCTGCAATCTGACCCAGGTTGAGAAGGGAACTGGCCACCATTTCATGATAGCATGTGTAGTCTTCCTTTTGATTAGTAATGGGTGCCTCTTGAGATTGTCCAGCATTGGATGATTCTGCTGCCATGCATTCTTCTGTGTAGAAGGAGAAAACATTCATGTCAGTTCAAAGTTGTATGTATGCCTGATATACTTTTATGTATACAATGTCATTTTACTACTTTGATTTCTATGACAATAATGAACAGTGTCTAGTGATCTACCTCGTGCTGCCTCTTCACTCTCTTTGTCGTCTTCTTCCTCGTGCTCATCTTCCAAGACCTCCTGTGATTCATCGGCTGAGGAATCCTCCCTGACCTCTGATTCGTCACTACCGTCGCTGTCAACATTGTATCCTTCATCCATAGCCAATCTCAAAGGGTGGGACTTCCTTTTTGACAAAGGCTGATCTGAGTCTACATCCTGGTGTTTCCTTTTCTTGGCCAACGGGCAGCTCTGTAAACTAGATTTCGATCGAGGCGTTTATAAAGAGCGGTTTTAAATCTTGCAATGAGTTTTTTCTTTTTTTTTTTTTTTTTTTTAAACAATTGTGTAGTGTGTCCTGTATACTGCAGATGATTTCAATGGGAAGCGTTTTTCTACAGGGTAAAATCAACATAATAGTTTTAAGATGAAGGGATAAGCAGGATTTGGAAATGAGCAGGGCCAGATCAGAAGTGGGCGGGGTCATTCAGACGTGACAGTAGTCAACAAAAAAAGGAAGTCCCTGCTTTGCCCAACCCAATTCTGAATCCGTCAGTGCACCTGTAATTTCTATTGATTTAAAAAATAAAAAATAAAAGTACTATATGTATATATATATATATATATATATATATATATATATATATATATAGATATATATATAAATATCAATATATGATATAATATATCAAATATTTTATTATTCTAGCTGCAAAATAATACTCGACGTTCAATAATCTATGATGCTTTGATATCTTTGTATTATATATATTATATATATATATATATATATATATATATATATATATATATATATATATATATATATATATATATATATATATATATATTTTTTTTTTTTTTTTATATTTGACCCTACCTTCTATGTCTTGCATATTTTCCACTGACATGACCTGAGCCATTGCATCCAAGGGTGGGGCAGCTGGGAGAAGCCGGAAAGGAACTAGTTTAAATGAGTTCATCTCATTTATTAGAGCACTGCAAGGCTATTGCACACATACACACAAGGGAAGTCAGTCCTGTAGCTTGAGAATTGCCATGGGAATGGAGAGCCTTTGTGAAAGCTATGCATAATAATAGTGGCAGGGTAAGAAGATTAACTAAGAGAAATGGGATGCAGTTTACTGGTAATGCAAAAAAAAAAAAAAAAAAAAAAAGTATTTTGAACAGTCATTACTAATCACCGTAGTGCTATTTTAGTTTCATGAGGTGCAAAGTGCTTCCAATGCTGTGAAATGAAATCATAACCTAGACATTTAACACACTGGTTAACACATTTTGGTTACTTTCTGCATGAACTGTTCTGTGTAGAAGGGAGCACAGAATGGACTGTAAGACAACTGCACTTGTGTCCGTATCCTTTGCAAATATTTACAAAACAGCATCAATGCTAAGCTTGCTAATCAAGGACAGACAGGGACTGCTCCGAATAACTGTTGGTGAATCTGAAACCTTGTCCTTCTTCCTAGGGTTTGTAGTGTTAATAAATTGCTAATCTCAATGTTGTGACTCAAAGCTTTGTGAAACATTCCTAGTGAATCATAGCTTTTCTTTTCCCAGGTTGAAATATGATGGCATACAAAGCAATATTATTTATAATAAAAGCTGATTCACTTGTAAATTCTACATTAGAATGATCTCCACTCTCTTTGGAAGACTTAATTAAAAACTACATTTGAATATAAAGCTGATTTACTGGCACTGATTGTAAAATAAAATAGTATTTGAATATGGATGTATGCGTGTTTTTTTTCTTTTCTCTTATCTTAATGGATACCCAGTACATTCAATTGGCAGACTTAAAGAGGAGCCAAGTGGCTGGATACAATGTGTGTAAATATGTCATTAGATTCAGGTGTAATTTCCTTACCTTAGTTCTTGTCCTACGAGTTCTACAGGCACTGAAAGATGAAAAAATAGAAAGAGTAAATTAAATCAATACAGATTCAAATCAGCAGCAAACCATCAATCAGCATCTTAAAACCAGCTCCCTATCCCAACAAAGCAACACAGTAAATCTGAAGGGGAAATAAACTGTATGTTAAGCAGCTTGTTTGCAAAGAAGAAAAAAAGGGTACTGCTGAATCAGCCAAAAGTATTTCAATTAAACTGTAAGCTGTATTAGAATGTCTGAACGGAATATATTATTCCACTGGGTGAAACGATAAATTATATTTTTCTTCCTGCAAGTGTACATATTCAGAATTAAATGTGAAAAAAAAACCAACACCACCGAAAAACCCTTTCTCTCTATACAAAATAACAAAAGATCCAAGTCTTTTATTGCTCAGCATACTTTGTTTTTTAAATAATAAAATACCACTGAACACCCATATTACAAATTACAGTTTTATTGCAAAAAACTGACTTTAAAACAACTTCTGGACATCTGTATTATTTCACCAGACACCCGTCCTGCAAGTAACAACCCTGATAAGATATATTAACATTATACTGGTAGTAGACTTATAGAGCGCTCCATATACTGTAATGTGAATTGCATCAATATTTTTCTTCTGTTTTAAAGACATGCTAACTCACCTCTAATTCCCTTTGATCGTGTGCGTGTTCTCTTGTCATTACTGTCTAGGTTCATCTGTATCAAACAAACAAACAAAAAAACATAAAATTTCTTTTGAGAACTAGCAAACTAAAAATGGCTATAGCCTATTACTGGCACAGTTAAAAACACAAATACAATAGGATATGATTGATCAATGATTAACTTTTCATTCTTTACCGAACTGTAAAATTGCCATCGAGCAAAATCAAAAGAAGAAATAGAGAGAACTGCAAGGCAAGGCATATTACAAACAGTATCAAATCATGTCACATATTATATATATATATATATATATATATATATATATATATTATATATATTATAATATATATATCCTGGAGTAACCCAAACAATATTAGATCCTCAAACCCAAACAATAATAGCATTCCATTTCAGCAATTTTACTCAAATACTATAAAATATCATGCTTCTGAAGTGCTTCTGAAATGTTCAATCCTGTACACAAACAGCCTTTGCTGTGCAAGCACACTGAGTTTGTTTTTTTGAAAGATTGCACCGTGAGATTAATCACCTTGAAAAAGGACAGCACTAGATTTGCATAAAAAATAAAAGTCTCGTGTTTATAGTGCGTGCTTTATAGAGATATCCGAGCGCCTACATGATTTATTGCACCTGAACATTAAAAGTGCTCTCATACGGCACGGTATGCTCAGTCTTGTGCGCACCCTTTATTAATACCCTCTCACTCTTTGTGTAATAGAAAACACAATTACTGCAATGCCTAATTTCAAGCATGGGGTCTCGGTAGAGCAGGAGCTTACATTTATACACAAAGGAGCAGGTGTCACCGAACGCCCCAGTCCCATTTATTATGCTTTTAAATATACCACACTCGAAGCTATCTGAGGCTTTTTGCACAATATGGCTATTAGTTTTGATTACTAGGGACCCCACGTTCATCTCAAGCCATGCACTTAGAGGTTTTGTTCACGTTTGGAGTGAAGTTGGCAGGGACATAGTTGATTTAGGCAGCACTGCCTTGGCAATTGTTACTTCCTGCAGATAAATTATTTTAAAAGGAAAGCCACATAAAAGTGCTGTGTGTTCAGTTCTGAGCTGAGTGATTCCGTGTACAGGTGCAGTGCACTCACTTCAAATAGGACTTTTGATCAATTTACTTAAATGTGAACATGGACAACAAGCAGGCTTTGTATGCAGTACCATGGGCTTTGTGAAGCAATCTAATTCTCTTTAAAGTTTATGGAACGAAATGTTGTAGGCACTAAATGAGCTGGGCTCTGAAAATAAAATGTACTGTACTTTTCAAACTTGCAAGAATTGCAAGTCATTTTGTTTTTTAAAAAAGGTGTGCTATTAACTATAAAGGGGAGATCTCCAGTCATTTGTCTTTTTTATGTTTAGGTTTGTAAATATAAATACTTCATCATGTAAAGATCCTATTTTAATCTGGTGATTAATCTTTTGAAGATAATGCAAGCTGCTAAACCTAGTTTTCATTTTTATATAGACTGTAAATTAAAAAAAAAGTTCATCTTTTTGTCATTAAAAGGGTGGAAGAAAGGGAATGTAGTGGAGAGAGAGAGAGAGAGAGAGAGAGAGAGAGAGAGAGAGAGAGAGAGAGAGAGAGAGAGAGAGAGAGAGAGTCCCTGCAGGATTCTGTGTACATTATTAATAATGTCCTTCTTTTGTGTTTCATACTGACAGGAAGGTTTTGAGAATCACATTCTGACAGCTATATGTAAATTTGTGGCTAGGAGCAATGACTTCATACAGAAGGTCACCAACCTCACCATGTGCATAAATGAGGCTATTTTTCAATTCCACTTTTACAAGCAAACCCAGCACTAACATACAGGTTTCGCTAGGCAACTGCATTACTGAAAAATGAAAGTACATACTGGATATAAAAAATGCTGATTAAAATCAGCCAGTATTGAAACAAAAATTATAATAAACAATAGCAACATTTTATTACATCATACAAATTAATAAGATAGTACTGTATACATTTTATAACACTATGATGGAGCTTAGAAAACCAATCAGTACTGGTACAAGTTAGCATACTGTTTTAATAACCCTTATTTAACTATTATTAAAACAGCATGTGTTGCTCTGATGCTGATGGCTGCATTAAAAGTAAACTGACTGTTCAGACCCTTTAATGATAACAGTATTAAAAAAAAAAAAAAAATCTTTGAATTAGTCAAAAATCTACTACATTGTTTGAAGAAGCTGGACAAGATGCCAAGGACAACACAAATGAATTCAAACACAAATTCACGCACGCTCGCACATACGCACACATATCCTGGTCCATATGCAGTCTGGAGTGGAACACCTCATTACATGTTCAGCTAATATACCACCTACTGCTTTGGGTCTGTTTTCTGCTGCCTGGTACATTGCGTACCGGACTGTATGAAAGTGCATTGAACGCAGAAATAAAATCAGAGTGCATTGTCACTTACCTTGCTTTTTCTGCTGTGCAGGCTTTTTGTTTCACAGCTGCTGATCCTTTCTCCACGCGTCCACCTTTGATTCAGGAGTCTGCCTCGAAATTCATTTTCTGGAGGAGCAAAGGAAGAAAAAGGTTCAACAACAACAAAAATAGTCAAGCTTTGAGTGTGCACAAATAACCTGAAAGCAATCAGAGTTTATGCCAAGCCCTCCTATTAACTAATGCATGCATTTACATTGGCACAGTGTCACATCTGTTACTCTGTCAATCTGCCATTAGAATGAATCAGCTTCTTAGATTTTTGAGTGTGCTTTTTGCAGCTCCAGGAAACAGAAACAGATAGAGAGAGAGGTTGGGCTAGAGTACAAAAACAAAAGCAGAATCGAATCTGTGGATTATCTAAAAATGACTACAGAAGCACAACATGGAAATTATACTGTTTTTAGAAATAATTTTCTTGATTTTCTTTATTTTGATTGAAAAAGCATTTCAAGGGTTGCACAAAATTGTAGTTTTTAAAGAATCAGTTTGTGGTAAATGCAATGTAGTTCACTGCATACCTTACAATCAATCATTCAGCAATTTTGTGGTCAAGCAGCTGTATGATATTTGTACTTGCTGTTTTCATAAATATATAACATATAACAGATATTTAAATAAAATATTTCAAGTGAAAAGGGCCAATGGGAAAGTACATGGTAATTTTGATCATTTACATTTTTCATGTTAAAAAAAAAAATTATATTATATCAAAATATTTTTGGAACAACACTGTAAAAAACAACTTTTAAAACACCTCTTCCCTGTAATTGTCATTCAACAGTACAACTCTAAAGAAACTCTTTTAAGGCTTGTGCTGTATAACAACAGACAGTAAAGATTCCTTTTTATTCGATAGTAGGGTTTTCTCTATTTTATCTATACTGTACAAATAAACACTGTGGTTTTCTTTCCCAAGAGAAACGGCAGGTAGACTGATCCTCCCCCCTTCCAATCTGGTTAATCTTCTGAAACACTTGCACATCCATCTGTTCCTCTCACAACCAACACAGGAAACTCTTGGAGTACAACTAGTGACTGCTATCCTTGCAGATGGGAACATTAAGCACACTTACTCTAGCAGTTTGTGCACAATTAAATCAGCAAGCTACAATCGAATGCTTTAACTTTCTTTTAATTTAAGGTTGAGTAGAATTCTTCAAACTCTACAATCCATTTAAACTATTCTTTCACTGCCACAGTGGAATAAACTCAAATATTAACAAATCAAAACTTATACAAGTCTTCTTGTGTTAAACATAGACTGAAAGTGTAAGGTTTCAAAATGAAAATAGTTTAAAAAATTGCTACAACACTAGAAATATTGTGAATACAAGGTGGCATGTTAAACTAAAATAATATCCAGCACATTATAATGTTTATTAAATTCACAGAAACTGGCTTTCAACAGAAAGAGTACAACACAGTTATTTGTGTTCTTATTGGAATGTGGTTCAGCTTAAACTTTACATTTTGAACACATTTAATTTATACCTCCATTGGAAACTAAGTTAGTCATCATGTCAGCAGCATGCTTATATTTTATTTAAACTTCTCTGGGTAATGTAGGTATTTAAAAATACATGTGCTAGTTGAAAGAACACAATTTGTATATTAAATTAGCACAGTGATCTGAGGAAATGCTTGTTTGCACAGTGCAGAATCATCTGTATTAAGCACTATATTTTAATGCACTATATTTTAAGATTCTATTTACATGGTGCCGATCGTTTTATTAAATTCATGAAACATGCACGGACCGATAAAAGATTAATAGGTTACAAACATTACAGTATCTTTAGATTTAGATTCTGACAGAACTATGCAAAAACATTGTAAAACTGTACTATATTTTAAGCAAAGGGGGGGGGGGGGATTTGTAGTTCAGATTAAACAGCAAAGTATAGTTTTATTATAATCCAAAAGCTATTCAGATGCATTCTGCAGCTCTACTTAGAAAATATTTAAATGCAACTTTTCATGATTGGGGACTGAAAAAATACCATTATCTCAAGCAGAAGCAAGAGAGTTAACACATGCTTGTAAACTAAGGAACTGCAGGGATTGTCTTCCTAAAGGAAAGTGTCAAATAGATATATAAACGATATATTATATGATGTTTTAAGAAAAAGAAATACAATAAAACTTTAGTAGCAGTTAGGCATTGGATCTGATCAAAACAAAAAGCCCTTTGTCAAGAATTTTGATTATTAGTTTTTACAGTTAGACTATAACATTATTTGTGCATTATTACATTAAAAAAAAAAATCTTTATTTGATCTTTCTTAACATAAACAATGAATGTCTCTTGTTTGAAATGTGCCTGTGTTTAGTAAAAGTAACAAGATTGGGCATCCTCTTCAAAAAGCAACAATTCATTCTTGGTTAATAAATGCAATTAAACCAACCACTGAATAATTAAACTGTATGAATATCTAAAATGTTAAACTTTTGCAAATAAAAAAAGGAAATTGAGGAACTCTAATAATAAAGTGTAAAATGGTGTATCTGTTACCTGCTGTAATTCTATTATAAAATAAACCTACATTATAGGTTTAAGGATTTTGATTGCACATCCATTACTGGTCTGCCTTTTGGGAATCCTGGGTTATGAGTCTATGACTCATCTTGTTAAAGCAAGTTTCCTCATGGTTAATTCCATTAAGTGTTTAAATCAGAAAGGTAATATTGCCTTTTTAGAGACAAAGATCTTCATCTGTGGGCCAGAATTGCACTATAAAGAATTGGGATTCAGGAGTACCACAATGACACAAAACACTGCAGCACGATCCAATTACAGTTTTGTGACAATAAAAGATTGTTCTGTGTTCATCTGACCCATTGTTGACCAAGTATTTGGTAAATTACTTGTTATTATTATGTTGTTATTTCAATATTACAGTTAAAGGCAACAGGGAGAAATGTTCAGCTAATAAGATACACATTGGCTGAGACAAAGTTTTGGGTTAAATATATTTACATATCTAATATACATGTGCATTGGTACTTTAATTATTATTCATAATAATAATAATACTATTAAGACTCCTTATTTAACCTCTTTATAAATACAATAAGCAAATAAATAAAAGGGTGAGTAATTCTAAATGTTAGATAAGATAACAACTAGAATAGCACTACACTCCATTTTTAAAAACGTCTTTAGTCAAGAAAAGAAAGATTGTGGAGCTCGGCAGAATTTCAGTTTGTGCATAACCATGCCTCAAGTACAGTCCTTCAGCCAGTACTTCAGGAATGTTTTGGTTTTTTTTAAAACACAAAATGGAAAGCAGCCTAGAAACGATTTAGAAATTGTTTATTACAAGATGTAATTGCATATGTAAAACACTACTGAGATTTACATTGATGACTGACCGCATGATTTCATTCAGTTTTTATTATGTGCCTTGAAAGAAGGGAGACACAGTTCTGTTGACCCAGCTGTTTCATTCCATAAGCTTATTGCATTTTTCACCTTTGGCTCCAATGGCACCTGTTCCCACTGCTCGGGCAATCAAGTTTTTAATCAGCATTTTCACAAAGGTTTTCAAATAATAGGTGGCATGGGTGAGGACAATTCTTCTTCTTCAACTACTTCTTCGACTAGTATGATTAAATAATAATAATAATAATAATAATAATATAATAATATAATAATAATAATAATAATAATAATGACGATGATGATGATAATGTAAAACGTTGCCATATTGTAAAGCACAATGTTTACAGTCGCATGAGCTCATATCAGACAATGATAATGGTTAAACATATTTGGAACTATATGAGTGTTGAATGGCCGCAGTATAAGCCAAGAAAATAACCTGAGTTTACAGTAACATAAAAAGTCACATTTTTACTAGGGACTCGTAATGGAGGTTGGTATCACATTGTTTCAGGAAAAAGCTCTACCATAATACATTTACGCGGGTCTATCTACATGGTTTTACTTCATATTGTATCGGCAATTAGAATGAACAAATACACAAATCTGTTTAAACTAAAAAAAAACAAAAAAAACAAAACAAAAACAAAAAAAAACATACGACGCCAAGGGCAAAAACCATATCACTTAAATGTCAGAACAGAAGAGCAGCAGAATACTAATATAACCGTTTGCTTTAACAATTTCCAATGCACCATTTCTTCAAATCTCAGGAGTTTATTGCTTGTTAAAAATACACAAACATCTGTGTCAGTCACAGGAGCGATACTTTACTTTGGTAAAGATGATACGGTAGTTATTTATAGGTACACCATTCACCGTTTATACGCGAATAAAGACCTGTTTACTTTCCTGTGGTGTAAACCCGTGCGTCATGTTTATTCAGTACAATTTAGTTACACAGATTATGTGCTATGAAGTTAGCAGCAAGGCCTTGCCGCCCAAGGAAAGTAACCAAAATGGAGATTAACCCAATCTACGATGCATTCAGCTGCAATATGCTTAACAGCAGAGGATATGATAGTGTTTATTATTGTACTGCAATAGGTTGTATGTAGGCAATGTAAACAATTGTTTTCCTATAAAATATATTTTGAATTAACACTGGTGTTTTTTTGGTTTGTTTTTAAATATCATAATATTTTTTACATTCGTGAATCAGATTACCTGTTTTTTTTTTTTTAACATTATATTTGTTCATAATCAATTACAACTGAGTGATAACGACGTTCTCATAGGCTAGTAGTATTTTCAACGAGAAGAGGCCGACACAAAACTACACTAAGAAAGCCTGGTTTTAAATAACAACAAACTTTTTAGTTAGATGTCACATGTTCATTACAGAACGTATTTAATATTTTAAAAATACACTAAAAATCTTGTTTCTAACACAGTTCGCTGATACAATACAGGTACTCCATGGAAGGTGTCAATTATATTATAGTAAATAGCGTTTCAGATAAAATTAGGGCCCATAAGAAGAACATTTGGAGCAAACGGTTTTGCCTGAGTATTCTTCACGCCTACATAATGTATTTACGCCATCTCTGTACACTATATACATATACTTCCAAGTGGTTGACATTTAAGGAGAGCATCTCTGTTCCATTTTTTGCCAATTTTTTAACCGCTGAAGCACAGAATCCCCCCCCCCCCCCACCCCCCCCCCCCCCCCCCCTCCCCCCCCCCCCCCCCCCCCCCCCCCCCCCCCCCCCCCCCCCCCCCCCCCCCGCTCCCCCACCCCTGCTACCCATAGCGTCTAATTTTTGTATTATGACCATTGTTTGCTCATAATTAAAGCGACCATATGGAAGGAACTGATAATGACAGCAGGTGAACCAAAGAGAGAGAGAAAAAAAACGCTACTAAGATTGAAACAGCTATCCCAAATCGCTTTCTTTTGAGGAAAAAAAAATGAATATTGACTAAAAACGGTATATAGGCCTGCTTGAATACAATGCCAGTTCACTTAGGTTATTTTATAAACTAATACCAGATATGCACAACATCATAATATTTGAAAGATATAAGGTAACTATTATGGTTGATTTTGAAACAGTGTACTGGTCGTATTTCTGGATATCTTATTGTTGTTTATTGTTATTTTTTCAATAGGACCACTTCGAAGTAGAAATATGATACCCTACTAGTCATATATGCGGGCACAATGTCAAAAATCGTGCCATTTTTTTAATAACACATCAAGTCGAGTAATAACACAATGTCTTATCACTCTATATGTTCATATACACGCTGTATAAAATAAATTAAGCAATAATATTGAAATTCCACAAACCAGACTGGTCTTTATGATACCGACAAAATCCTTTTGTTTTAAATAGAAACACTTAAGTGAATTCAACTTGAAAATTGCCTGACCTTTTTTTCTCCATAATGATTTTTGTTTCTACTCATGTTTCTTAAACAGTCAACATTTTTCAAACAACATAAACTGTAAATACAGTATATATTTGTACTTATAAGCAATCTGACACGAAGTTGTTGTTTTTTTTTTTAACCAGCCGATAAAAATATATATTAAGTCTATTTCTTTAAGAGATTAACAGTCTGGCGTCCATTAGAGCTATCCAGCAGAGGCCAATCGGATGTTTGCAAAGAAAGGCATAAATCATATATATATATATATATATATATATATATATATATATATATATATATATATATATATATATATATATATATATATATATATATATATATATATATATATATATATATATATATATATATATAATATTCAAACAACATCATAGCCTCATACGATTACAATAGTTTAACGTGCAGCTAGAATAATAAAACATATTTGTTAGAGTCAACCTTTTCAAATACGTGTAAATACCGTTATATTTTATTACACCATTTAAGGCAAATTATAATAATACTAATCATATAGGCAGAAACGTTATGAATACCTTAAGAAGAAGGTGTTCCTTTCAAGCCTCTCCCTGCTCTAAATTCTGTTTTTTTTTCCTTCTGTATGAGAAGTAAAATTCTATTGGCAGTCAAGAAATGTGTCCGCAATATTCCCAATGCTTCTTCAATAACTGTTATAAAAATCCAAAAACAAAATATCCAGATCTGGTTGCAGAATGAGACTATTCAATTCAACAACCTCCCATTCGAAACCCGCAAGTCTCTTTAAAAGGGCTTTAGATATTATTTATTCCACGGCAAAAACATGGCTTCATTTGCCTTTGTCAGCGACAGAACGTAATATTGACTTACCTTTTCCTCATGAACCATTGTCCACCCCCCTCGCTCGCTATGACATCACGGAAACTGTAGTAAAATTTACATCAAGGGCTGGGCTAGAGCTGCCCACTTTGATTCCATGTGTGTATTGGTTAAATTAAATGTTTGATTCCTCGGTGATCTCTGTTGCTAGTTCACTAACAGCACCTTGCTGTTAAAGTATAACAAACATGCTCATTAGTCAGAGGGCACCGAGCAGTGGGAAATCCAATACAGTCTCTTGTGTAAATACCATACCCAGAAACCCATAGGATTCTCTATATTTTTCTACACTGAGTTGGACTTTACTGTACGGCATCTCCTATTAGGATGATAACAAATGCTTAAGAGACCTCAGACAAGAAAGAAATTATAACACTGTGTTGTAGCCCACTTTTTTCCACGAATACAAAGAGCAGCAGAAGGTAGTTAATTCTTCCAGACTGATTAATATTTCATACCCACGATCTCTTGTCACAAAAGGGTGCATATGTCACAACTGTCATGCGAAACCTCCCCTATGCAAGTCCTTACTCGTGGTACAGTCCAATAGTTCTCACAATGAACACTTGAGAGACCAGGGAATTGATGTATGCCTTGGGTTAGCATATATACATCTAAAGCTATTAGTTATTTATTATTTCAGTTATTTATTGTGTTTATTTACTCAATATTTTCTGGTTTTAACAGGGAGTGGTGAACACTAACATTGGCATTTAATCAAATACTATTCAGAGGAGGTTTGAATTTGTTCAAAATATTTTACCCCTGAAATTGTGAACAAATATTTTGTAATGAGTTTAAACTACTGTAATTTTGAAACTGCGTTGATGTTTTCAAAATAGTTTCCATAATGAAGCCTGGAATATTTTCTATTTGTATTTAACGAACTTTTATGGAAGCTAATAATTAGACAAACAACAGAAGTTAAACAAAACCATTGTACATCATAACAAGATCACACTAAACCTGTTCATTTGGGAAATTAAGTTAATTTGAAATAAATACAGTATACCGTTTATAATGGTCTCACTAATGATTATCAGAAGTCAGGTTTGAATCGTATTGTTAATGTTTGTGTTCTGCCAAAAAAATAAAACAAACGTTGAATAATTATGAAATGTTACACACAGCATCACTTCTTTTGTTGTTTGGTAACCATTAGTGAAAATGACAACCATTCATTACAACCCATTTGACAGTATTCTCCTCAAATGCCATCCTCTATCTTGTGTTTCCACACTGCATGCAGGGAATATGCACACGCTAACCTTCGCCTTTCAGAATACATATTTTTTAAAATTCTTATCTCAATGCAGCAGGCCTATTTTTTCTACACTCTCATTGTTATGCATCCAAGCTGAAATCAATCACTTGTGTCCACAACGCATCAGCCAGATTTCACTTCACAATGCTGCATAAGGGTTAAAACTGTCATATTCTAAACATTAGCCACTATGCAGTACACAACGATAAAAAGGGGCGTTTTGGACGGGTTGTGTAAAACGGTAAATCTAAAATAAATAAAAAAATAAAAAATCCTGTGGTATATTTTTCGAATATGTAACTCTACCTGGAGAAATAGCTTGTAACATCTCCCGCGCAATATATACTAAATGTTGTGGACGACCCGAACAGACACACAGACTGTACAACTCGGCATTCTCTTGTTGCTGTGGAAGGAGAGTTTCTTGGCCCGCTGCATCTGCAGTACCATGGACAGCACCGCGCTAGTGTGCTTGAAATACCGCGGACAGCAGCTTGGAGTTCATTCAACTCGCTTATATAACATAACGCGGACTAAAGAAATGACACTGAAATGGCACCAATATTAAAAAGACTTTTGCAGATTGTGTTGTACTGTTAAACATATACGCAGTTGTTAACTATTGCCTGTTTACTGTACATGTGTTCTACAATGCACTTTGTTAACGTACTGTAATCAAGAAAACTAATTAAACGGGGTATGTATGTGTACATAAAACACATACTGTATTATTCAAATACCGTACTTCTTACAATAACTCAGTTTAAATGTGTTTTGAATCACACATAAGTTCTATAACACACACTAACGAAAACAGTGTTCTGTTCGAGAACAGCACAGTTTGCTTTACATACAACAATCAAATAATTTAACACAACAAATTATTTTTGATTAATCCGCCACAGTTTGCGACAAATAATTCAAGGTCTTTACACCATAATACAATTTGCAGCATTTTCTTGCAAAATGTACTGCTGTTAAATATGCTAATGTTATAAACTGAGTAACAATACCGTGACGGACCCTTTGGTTTGCTAATTACCAGTATTATAGCGTATTATAATTCTGTAAATTGCTTTTCAGGGAAAAGACCTTGACCTTTGTGTTGATTTAACATACAGTATAGTGATCTTGTTTACCTATCTGACAGTAATGCTGATACTTTTAACATGCCCTAGAAATGTGGCAAAAAGGGGATTGAATTAAAAAATAAATAAATATTTAAAATACACTAATACTGGTAACCTATATCTGATATATCATGGCTGTTGCTGCTTTTTTATTTAAACACCCTTCAATACACTAAACTCAATAATGTGTCACTCTCATTGAGACTGCTACCACTACAATACAAAACAAAACAATAACAGCACTATCTCAAATTTTAGGAAAAAACAAACAAACAAACAAAAACTTCTTAACATCAATTCCATCTAACTCGTTTTACTTTGTCTAATGTGCAGCAATTTATAACACAAACCTAAAAGAAGAAAAACAAAGTTTCTGAATATTTAATGAGTATTAGCTTATTCGGTTACCAGCTGGGACGAAACTTTTCTTTCTTTCTTCATTCTAAAAGCCCCGATGCAGATGGGCAACCCCAGAGTTCCAGACTATACAATTAGTGAGGTAGTTATATTGTGACTGGCTGCGGTCTGCATAAATATTGTATACGATAGCAGCTGAAGTGTTGGCGAGGGGGATGTTCTGTTCAACAGAGACCCTTGGCAGATGGAACAAACTGACTGACACTTTTAATAAGCCTTCAGGCTAACATTGTCCTAACAGTTCTTGTCAGGGACAGAGCCCAATCCCCAAGGAAACAGAACTTCTCTTTGTCTGCAAATGTTTGCAGTGAATGCGATTTTTGAATTGAACAGTTATTTAACAAAAATCTGAACTACAGTTCTGTGGATGATTATATTTTAAACGCATAACAAGTAAACTACAACATAAATATTTCTATACATCTCCAAACTTCTGCAACAAGGTCTGTCAAGTGTGCGGTTGGAACACCTGCTGCAACACAACGAAATATTTAAGCAAAATACATTTAAACCTAGTCAATGATTGCATAACAACAAACATTTAAAACAAGCAGAGACATTTTCTTTACGCCTACCAGATTTTGTTTAGTAAATGTAACACTTTGCAAGCCTTTGCTGTCACGTTACTTTATTTTCAAACTATCCTAAAATCACTTCTAGCAGGCGAGCAACAACTACACAAACAAAACAATGAAGAGGCCACCTTCCCAAACTAAGAATATTGTTTGTATTTAATATCACAACTGTAAATGTACGTCTCTGTTAGTTTAGGCCACAAACAAAAACTTTTAAAACTTCCACATAACCGCATTAAAAACGGAGATAACATAATATTAAATGTAAACAACGCATAAAAAAAAAACAGCAAAAGTTGTAGTACTTGCATCCAGTATGCACGGTATAATACACAGCAAAAACAAATAAATAAATAAATAAATAAAAAGTTTATTCGCTGCCAATGACTTTCTGCTTTTTAATATTTCCTTTAACTACAGGGATCAAAGCACTTCTACTTTGTTCAGCAAACCTGGCACCATCCAGAACACCCTGAAAAAAGAATTAATGAAAAGTTTCTGCTACCAACCGAGAAAACTTGCACACAGCTTCATTCTTGCTTTTCTTCGTGTACTGCCACCATCAACAGATGAGAAGTTACTTCATTCCTGAAAAGTTGTTGCCAAAACTTATCGGCCAGCGGGCCAGCGGAGGTTTGCAGCCAGCCCAATCACAGGCAGCACTGCATGTAATTACATTTCAGTGTAGCCAACTCGCCGGCCAATCAGGACACTGCTGCCTCTCTGTGCACTACAACAATAGCCATTGAATAGGAACACAAAAGGCAGCCCCTAGACCCTTAAGACCTGTAGTATGTATGCGCCACAAGGATCCATCTATTGTTGATTTCGTTCCAACTTCAGAGTTTGGGGTTGTTTTTAGAGGACACACTGCACAGTTTCATAGAAATGCCGTGCTGTACAATTGATGACAGGTGCAATGCAGGGATCTTTTGCTGTATAAACAGTTTGCTGTATAATAAATACCAACCGTTTAGAAATGTGCCATATAGAATTAAACACTCTACATGTATTTATTTATTTGTTTGTTTGTTTGTTTGTTTGTTTGTTTGTTTGTTTGTTTGTTTGTTTTTTAATTGCACATTTAGCACTGTGCCAGAGGTATGATTTTGGGTTGGTTTGTTTACAGATGAAAATACTTCGGTGTAATATCTGTCCCAGAAGAATGTCAGGATTCAGGATCACCACATAACACAGATTTATATGGATTCTTACATACAAGTGTTGTTATGATACAACATTGTATTACATTTTTCCTTTTTTAATGAGGAATGTTACCACAGTGGCTAAAGCTACACAATGAATAAGAGTATATATGATAATAAATAAATAAATAAATAAATAAATAATAAATAAATAAATAAATAAATAATAATAATAATAATAATAATAATAATAATAATAATAATAATAATAATAATAATAATAATAATATAACAAAACATTGGCACAAAGTGGCAGTGACAGGAAGGGGGGCACTGAAATATCTTTACGCTTATTACAGTAACTGTTCATTTGAACAGTTTTATTCTTTGTTTGGAATTCTATCTGTAAGGTCTGATCTTAGCATTGCAGTACAGTCAGGGAATCAGGACAAACAGCCTAACTGAAAAAAAAAATAAACCCTTCTCCTCTAACTACGTAAATCCCTCTAACATCCTGCTGGGGCTTTAGTTAAGCCTCCTTCTCCACTTACACCATAAACTACCACAGCACAGCTGGGGCCACTGAGAGGTCTCCCAGTAGAATAGTGACCAGACCCTGCTCAACATAGTTGTGATCACACAAAGTTAAAGACCAAGGTGGCATGGCTGCAGTCACAAAGTCTTATGCATATGCTGGAGCAGAGCAGCCACAGGGTTTAACGAAGTCACAAGGTCACAGGGTGAAGGCCTGTGATTGGTTGTGATTTTACTGCCCCCTCCCAGTCAAGCCGGTCCCGTGCTGGGATTTGTAGAGCTGGACATGCTATTCTAGGATTTTGGTGCTGAAAGAACAACAAACTTTTGAAGTTACAAGATAGAAAGGAACAGCATACTTTCTAAGCTTAGTAAGCCATGTTCTGGGGCCAAGAATTGCTGAGAAAAAGCAAATGTGGAGCAATTTTATTTTGATTCCATGAACACATTTTGATCCACCTTAATTTTTGTTCCTTGCTTGAATTCCTGTTTTTAAAAAATGCTTTGTTTCCAGCTATGAGCACACTGAATTGGGCCCTTGTTGTGCATGAGAACAATGTCAGAAAGGACTCCCAAGCAATGTATATAGTATCTGATACTTGATCCATGCGCATCAATTCTGGAGCTGTATGATGGAAGAGCTAAAGCTTAAAGCTAACTTTAGTTTCCTTGATACTAATTAGCAATCTGTTCATTGTAAACAAGTGGTAATTAAGATTAAAATCTTACTGAAGAGTTACTGTGACTGCGCTAACTGAATTACTATAAAGAAAAAGGTCTTTGGAAATAATGCATTTAACTTTTTTACTGGAAGGAAAGGTTTTTTGAAACTAGACGTTTATTAAATTCATATATAAATAATTTAATACTTTAAACTTAAAGTTTCCAAAACCCTTTTCTTCTAGCCAAATTGAGTTATTTCCAAAGTTCTCTTCTGTACACAGAAGCCTGCAGGTACTTACTACTTAACTGCAGTAGAAACACAAAGCCATGTCAAGCTTGCAGGTACAGCATCAATAATTAAATTGCAGGAGTAATAGAGGTGTGTATATGGTTAGAAAAAACTCACTACTGGGCCTGCATAATTCTTCACTTGTGGGCCACAATATTATATTAAAGATCTGAAAATGGTTAAAAACCTAAAGAAAGTTCTCTCCCACCCTTGGGTTGACCACTTTCTGTGCTGTACTGAAAATAAATCAATGCAATATTGAATAGGTATGCACTCAGTGATTCAAGCCCTCCACTAACAGACTCTAACAAAAAACAAAGAGGACTCAATGTAACAACAATGAACCGGAGATACAAATGCAGAGACTGTGTTGAACAATGATGTAAACATGAAGATAGTGAGACCACATAGTGAGACAAGTTTGTGGTCTATCAAGAGTCAACATTTTGTCTTACAGCTGACACTTCTTAATACACACACACACACACACACACACACACACACACACACACACACACACACACACACACACACACACAATACTGGATGCATGGAATATAATTGATACACATATTCTACATTTATAAGATTGAATGTGGCTGGGCTCTAAAAAAAAACGATAGGTTTAAGAAAGCCTGACGTTGCACTTTGATTGACATTGTATGCTATCTCTTTGCAAAATCCATTAAAGAAAATTGACCCGTCTCCCTTAAAAGTCTCATCTTCCATGTGCATGAATGTGCAATATGACACTAATTTGCTCTCTGAATTTGGAATATAATGTTCATGTTAGAGATTGCTACACTTGAGCTGGATTGTATTTCCAGTGCAAAGTGAAAAAAAAAAAAAAAAAAAAAAAACAGAAAAATTGTAGTTTTGTGTCTGAAACTCTGCTTGCTTCTGTCATATTGCTGTAATCTTTTTGCAAATACATGTTTCCCTACAGCATATGTCCTAAGTTAATGCTAGACCTTGCTCTATTTAAATGAGTTGGAATTGTGCTCTTCTATAACAGATGGCCTGGTAGATAATAATGCCTTAGCACTGGTGAATGCCCCTCATTCCCGTTGCTATGGCAAAAAAGGAACAACGTGTAATGGATTCACTGCTTATTAAATGTGCTTGCTCTGTGCATTCTCAATGAATGGGTCTCACTTTAAAAAGAGTGCAGGCCTGTTAATGCCTTTGGATAGTTTTATCTTAAAAAGCCAGACTCCCCCTTATATTATTCCCGAACACTGAGCACTCATTAACCTAGTAACTTTAAGGCCCTGTTTGGAGGATCTTTCACTTTTCTGTGTAAAACTGTATTACAGTATGTACTAAAATTTCTCTAAATATTTTATTTATAAAAAAAATGAAAACACAAATGCAAAAATGTAATTATTAAATTATGAAGTATTCTTAATATATATTTTGCAATATTGTTTGATATATGCACGCGCATATTTAATATGCATTTAAAAGGCTTCTGATAACTCTTATATTTAAATATGGATCTTTCGGAATCCCTGCATATTGATTTGTTTGCTATAGAGGCATCCACATGCTTTCAAAAGATCAGTGGAACCTATTACCAGCTGAGCAATGTACATGATGTGCGCTATGAAAATAAAATTATTCAAGTTGTGTTCCAATTTACTGATGTGTGCCAAAATGCCATCCATGTTGTCAGACAACAATTTAGTTTAAAAAAATATATATATAATTCAATACCATGGACATATTAAAGTCAAGATATATTATGTGCTAACTTACATTCCACTTTAAAACTTATAAAAAGCATTCACTCCAGTATATGAAATGTTCAAGTTCTTACATTGATTAATCCCTAACCATACATGCAGACAGTTAAGCTGAAGGAAGCTACAATTGTGTCACTTGGTTCATGCATGCAGCCTCCCCCATTTGCAAAGCAGCCGCTCTGTGTGATCTGCAGATGGAGTGCCGTTAAGGTTTTCACACAGTCGTGGTCCTGATCTTTGTGAAATCCCAATGAAAACATGATGACTTTATTGCACTCTTGTAGTGACATCAATAGATCACAATGCCAGTGATCTGTGCAATTCATTTCAGAGCTCAGATGCTGCAGCAAGTCTGTCTCATAAAGGAACAGAGCTCTTCTCCTTCAAAAGGCTGGGAAATACATTTGCATATTCCCTTAGATTCTTCAGTCTAGAGCAAGCTTTCATGCAATATGTTGTCTGCTAGACGAGTGTTAGTTTTGCTATGGAGGTTCCCTGTTGGGTTAGTCATCTAAATTCTGTCACGATCCAGTGCTAATTGCTAATTTAGCCATTAATGTCACAAAGACAGACACTGTGGAACTTATTTAATAATGACTGTTCCAAGTTAATGTAAATAGAAATCATATTCTATATTCTAGCTCAAAATTGCAAAACTTTTTTTTTTTTTTTTGAAAGGCTAGCATTATTAATAACCATGGCCTTTATGCCTGAATTTATCAGCATCCGTGGTGCTTTTCCTGAGATTTATCTGAAGAGCCGACTCAGCATGCCCAGTCAGGAAAAAGTCAAAAGTGCCAAAAGGCATTTCGTCTCTATTTGCATGATGGTCAGGCTTAGTGGCAAGAGCAGAATAAATCCTGCCTCCTTCTACCCAGCCCCCCTACAGCAGCAGCAGCAGCAGCAGGCTGAATAAATAGGAAGGCCTAGTCAACAGTAAATACAGGCAACACTCCACAAACAAGGCCAGATTACAATGACAAAGCCTGCCACACTTCTGGGTGGAGCTCACAGCAATTTCAGGCTGCAGGGGTCATTGAGTGAGTGGCATACTTAATAGGCTTTGTGCCTAAAAGAAAGGCCCAGGCTTCCTCGGCCCAGCTGTCACTGTGGAGAGAATATCAGAGTGACGCATGCCCTGGATTTTTTTAAAGGTTAGCTGGTGAAAAAAAAAGAAAAGCAATTATTACACACAAATGAAATGAGTGCAAAGTACTGATTGTGGAACACATAAATCAAGATAGGCGGAAGGAAGATCAATGGGTTATTTTGAGCTGCATTTTTATTTCAGTGTCATTAATGAAAAAGTTCCCCTTCTCATGCATCTTTTATTTTAGGGGAAAAAAAGCGCAATGCTTTTATCTTGCAGTTCTTGCCTGAGTTTAGGTCACCTTACATAAGTCACAGGAATATACAGAGTTACGTTACAAAATAGAAAAGAACAACTCAAATCTTTATATAAATATATATATATATATATATATATATATATAGATATATATATATATATATATATATATATTATATATATGTATTTGTATTTGATTTAGTATTAGTGTTGTTAATGGTGCTGTTAATGTCATTACAAGGTTGTACTTCTAATAGTTTACTAAGTAACTGAACTGTAAATGAACAGTATTTTACCATAATCACTTTATGCTGTAAGAACTATGGCCTGTATGACAAACTCAACTAACGAGTAATGCCACGTTTTAACCAGTAGACTATTTAGATACTTTTATTTTTAGAAACTTTTTTTTTCTTTTACACAAGAAACATAATATTGGCCTTTAAAACAGCATATACTAAAATTAATTGAAGTGGTTTTAGTAATGGATGTAGTTTAACCAAATAATCTCTTTGATAGTCTTGAAGCGAAACCCTGGAAAATCAGCTTAACAGATGTCCTAAAGTATAGGTGGCATGCTTCAAGAAACAAAACAAAACAACAGCAAAATAGAATAAAGAATACACTGTTTTATATTCAGGCAGCCTCAGCATCCATTAACAGTACCCACCCCCCTCCCCCACTGCAATTATCAAATTTTTATAACTCTTGCCCCGACCCTCTCTTTCTCCTGGTAGAAAATCCCTTAAAATCCCAAGCAGTCAAGGCCTTGCTATAACATAATGTCACTCCATGTGTCCCTCTTGTTGTATGCTGGATTATAAACTGTAGGAAAGTGAAGGACCCTCCGAGACAATACTACAACATATTAATGGCAATTGTGGTGCCACCTGGGCTCCCAGAGTTTACAGAGTTGCCTGGGACTAATGGCAGGAGATTTGGGTGGCCATACATGCCTCCTTCATGGACCATCCTTCCCTCAGCTGATAAGGGGGATTTTGTAAAGCATCTGTATGCAAATCACATTATGTTCTGGATGTCTTGGGAGAAAATGCACTGGTGGTACTATGGCATGGCGAGGTCAGGGGTTATCATTGCACATTGGAGCCCTATGATCTTTCTTATGATTTAGGTCTCTTTGGTAGGCATATTGCCTGAGCACAAAAGCCTGGAGGGCACAAGACTAGCTGCACTGTAAGATAACCAAAGGGAAATGGTGCCACACGAAGAGGTTGCACTGCATACGACTGTTGTATAAATCAGATTTAGTTTTATTTCATGAAAATGTTACTTTAAAAAGGAGTCGTTGATGAACTGTTACTGTGTGAAAGTTACAGCAGTACACTGTAGGAGGTATATATTTGTGATTGGAACATTGTGTCCTGGATGATTCAATACTTGAATAATTGTGATTCATAATCAAGTTTTTACTGCGCAGAAAGTGCAGCAAAGCACAGTGAAGCATGATAAGACATAAGCAAATGCATAGTATAAGCACAGGAAAACTGAAAAAGCATTGTGCACATTTCCTGAAAATATTTCCTATATTTGATTTTAAATGTGATAATTAGAAAGAAAAAGTACGCTGAATCCAATAGAATTTAAAATAAGTGAAACCCACACCACTAATAAGAGTACTACAATATTAGCAGGTGAAGTGTGCGCTTGTGCTGGGCCTGTAATTAAGCATGTCACAGCATACAGTCGATAAGGGGGTGTCACGTCATTACATAATGTTGGCAGAAGGACTTGGTTTGCTGACCTGCTTTCACCCCTTGTACTGTACAGGGCAATAACCTTGGAAGAGTAGCCTTTAGAAAACCATTCCTCGCTAATGTTAATCTGAAGGCTAGCGGCCTACAGCCATGCACAGCTTCCCCTTCACTGGCTCCTCTCCAGTTTAAACAGAAGGCTCAAAAAAAGTGGCTCATGCATAATTCATAGCCTCTGTAATGAAGCAAGTGCACTCTTTAAAGTGTTCACATGTAATGGAGTTTCGGGGACAGAGCTATCATTTTCTCTTAATGGTGTTTTATACGGGCAAACAAAACAGGTCTGAAACTGCACATTACCACAATCATGCAGAAGGGCTATTAGCAGCAGCTGGTGCAGTTTTGTTGCAGAAAAATGCCCAATTTTCAACAAAAAAAAAAAACGAACACACTGGGCGTAAAATGGGAATAAGTGCATTATTCAACAGAATTATTCAAAGATGCGCATTTGATAAATGTTTTTGAGGTCTGCATTGCTCCTGTGGTCTTGAATCATCAGTGATTTTTTTTTCTAAAGTTTTCATATCCCTCAAAAACAATCCACATTTTGCAGGAAAGACAAACAGACTGAATACGATATATCAAACCTCTGCATCAATGAATAGGGGATAATCACATATTTTCTTCCTTCATAATATAGAGTTGTACACGCTTCACATCATGCATAAACCATCAGCTACTGTTGTGTTAGTGCAGTTGAAAGAAACAACCTTGACAGTGCTCATCATAATAAAGCACGTGTATTGATGAGTATATAAAACACAGCAAGGGTTTTGCATGAGTTTGTTAGATGGAGAGAAAAAATACATCTTGAGAATGTAAGGATGTAAACTTTGGGATCTTTCTGGTTAGGCAGCACAGTCTATCTGAATTCCAAAAACGAATATATCACTGAATTTTTTATGAATTAATGGGCCACCTGGTATTAAATACCCTCAATGAGGATTAACTAATGCCAATCATTTCTAATAAGGATTCGCAATAATAAATTGTAAGAGAAAGATGAAGCGGTACATATATATAAAGCAGGGTGAATAATGCTTTTAAATGAACATGTTTGACCTCTTTTTCTGTGCCATAAAGTTTTTGGTTCCTCAGTTGTATTATGTTTAATTAATTCAGGATATGAAAATATTTGAAATAACGCTACTGCATCCTGGGTGTCTTCTCTGTAGACACATGGTCCCATTGCTGCTAGACCAGTGGAAAGAGTTTGAACCACAACACATACAGTGATCAGGTGCCAAGAAGCAGCTACAACTTTTCATCTATATCAACATATTTGAAATAGCTGCACAATATTCAAAATACTAACAAGGAGATGAAAAAGAGGACCTGCGATAATATTACTAATAAGAAGTAATATTAGAAAACATCCCTGTTACTTCTGTTACTATTACTACTGTAATGACTGCTATGCTTTTAATTGTATTTAACTGGATTCATGCCCACAATCCGTGTGTTAACTGCTTTCAAACCTGTGACCCCGGTTGTTTTGTGTTGTTTAAAGCTGGCTGGCAGGTGAGCGGCACAAGTCCTAACATGATTAAAGTATCAGGTGTATCTGCAGACTGGGGGGGACGGGGGACAGAACAGAACACCTGCCGCTCAAACTCTGTCTGTTGGTTAATGTGTTTTGTTGAAGGAAAGTTTATACTTCCTCACACAGAAAAGAGTTTTCAACAATTTTGCGAGCAAACAAATAATCATAATCATGACCAGGACAAAAGAGTGGCGGCACCTGCTGTCCTTGTTGCTTACTCTTCAGCTTCTGGTCTCTACACACTAACCACCCTTCCAGGAGGGGGGCTACTTCATCCAAGCATACAGCTTTTTATATGCTGCAATGTGAGCCCAGTCATTTTAAGCTAAGATCAAACACCTGTCAACCTGTTCTTTTCGTGTTGTTATGACTAGTTCAGTTGCTTTAGAAATGTTTTACGTTAGTATGATAGCCTGTATTGTTATTTTTCTTGAAATTTTGTAAATGCTAAGATGAACTGAGTTTCTCCACATGCTGTTGTCTGAATGACTTCTGAACTTTTCAACAGCTTCATGTTTGGGTATATCCTGCTTTGGATCCTATCCTAGTTTTGACCGGGCTTAACTGAGGCAAATGCTTGACAGTGTGGTGTCTTTTACGCTAATCCAAAATATCTAACGTCACAGTTTAAAAGACTGGCCTCACTTGCATGACACCACTTGAAATATTGTGATACTAACATCTGAACAGCGTACCTGAATTCAGGTTTGTTATTGTAAATTGACATATAAATATGTATACAGGATACTGAAAACAGATAATATTTGAACAAATCTGATTATTCTTAGTCTGTTACTATAGTAATTTCAAACCTTGTTATATTAGGTCCTTTTGCTGTTATGTTCTTTCCACTATGTACTGAGATGTGGGTAGGTTGTATTGAATGTAATGCTTTGTGGAGGGTGACCTTGGTTTCAGAAGGGATGTTGTAAATGGCAAAATAAACAAAGACACAGCAGAATAGCCAGAAGGACTTTAAATTCCATCCAGCGCTGTTTATGTCAGGTAGATGCTGATGTGATCTGAACTATTCAGATTGAAACTTTGAATTCCTGAAATACACATGCCAGGGCCTGCATGCAAATGAAGCAACTGCCACTTAATCTTTTCAGTGTTCCACAGAGCAGATTGAAGAGAAAGGAGAGACACACGAAGAAGGATATGGAAATGTTTAACCTTCATTCATGAAGCCGTCTGTTGAGGACAAATATATTTATTTATTTATTTATTTATGAATCAGTCCTTAGACATTCTGGCTTGGTTAAAACTCATTGCATGACCAAAAATAGATTCCTGATCTATTTGTGGTCATGCTTACGGTCAATAGGTTTTTTTACAAACACCCTCAAATAGTGCATCACTCTGAACATCCATCCTCTCTTCACGCAACAAAGCAAAATGGTGGACAATGGAAAATTAATTGCAAAATATAAAACAAAAGGAAGATGCTGCAAACATTAAAATGGTCATGAAAACTTTGCTTTCAGTGTTTTCTGACTTCCTAAAATTCAAACAAATCCAACTCGTTAGAAAGTGAGACGGGCAGCTCTATGCCAAAAAGCTTTAATAACTGTGTGCTATGGACTTCAAAAATATTACTTTCTTGACAGATTCATAAAGCAAATATGGACTGCAGCCCTTGGCAGAACTGATGTGAAGGTGTGTAGAAGTATAGTTACACCTAATGTAATGCCCTGTTGGTAAATAGTTTTTTAACCTTGGAACCCCTCCATCTCTCTCTCTCTCTCTCTCTCTCTCTCTCAGAGATACACACACAAATTATGGCAACAACAAATAATTTACAGCAAGGCTAGAGGTGGGGATTGTATTGTCCATTTTTCCTCACTCAGACCCTTTACTTAATAAATACTACGAGATACTTATTAGTAGAGAAACTTTTGTACGATATTACAGAAAATTACTCGTTCGGCAGAGTGTTCATTACCAATGTTCTCCGTTTACAACAGCTGGATGGGGGAGTTATTGCATGATAACTATTTGGTCTAACCCAGTGATATTGATATCCATAGGTGAGTACTTTAGAACTGAATGATAAAATACTTATCTTTTAACGTTTCCTCAAAACAATACAGTGTTACTCTAGATGTGTTCAAGTCACCATGAATGACTATAGTTACATATAATATGATTGGTTATATATATACAGTATAATATATATATATATATATATATAGTATATATATATATATATATATATATATATATATATATATATATATATATATATATATATATATATATATATATATATATATATATATATATATATATATATATATATATATATATATATATATATATATATATATATATATATATATATATATATATATATATATATAATATCTTATCTATTATATATGAATTACTTATATATATATATATATATATATATATATAAAATAAATTAATGCACTTACCCATCACACACGATTTCGGACTTTGTTTTCTCATGCACAGCCCATCTCTTCAATGTTACAATTTATTTGATAATCCGTCACAGCCTGTGTTTTTTTTTTTTTTTTTGCATGCATAAATCAGTCTGTCTTTATTCTGAAGTTACACAGTGCTTCCTCCAGTTTCACATGACTAAAATGTAGCAAGGTACTGTAATGTAAAACAGTTCATCATCAAACAGTTTTAGATACTGTGATGTATTATTTTTTACCTGTGAGCTTTAGTTGCTTTTGTGCATTTTCATTTGCAAGTGAACTGTGACTTATCGAGCACAATATTCTACAATTTTGAATACTTACTTTGGATACTGTTTTAATTCTGGAAATGTTTCTGAACCCCACTACTTAATCTTTAAGAGTATTATTAAGTATAGTGTGCAGGCCCACATAACAAAGGAATTAAGGCAATGCCAATGTTGTATTTTGTGTTTGAATTACACCTATAGATTCAAGAATAGCCACATCTTTATATTTGTTCCAGGACAGTATTAACTCACATCTCTCCAATGTGTCCTCCTGCATTAGCAATCATCAGTTTTATTCTTCTAATTCTGCACACTTTTAAAAACACATTTCTAGTTGTGTCTTGCTTACATACAGGCATTGCAAATGGTTTCATGCTGTTAAGTTCAAAGAATTAAAAATGAATGTAGGATTTTCATAATATTGGCTAAACACTGACAGAAATGCATCATTGTATTCTTGCATTATTTAAAATGCTAAATAGAGCTGAACAAGTTTCATTTAAAGACTGCATGCACCTGGGTTTTAACAGTTCTCCTTCTCCTTCATGGCAGCTGATGTATTAAAGTCCCCAATTCTTTCTTCTCTACTGTACAGTATAGTGTTGTGCCTTGTATCTGTTAAAAAATAATATTCTTAATAATCCCATTTCTTACCCCTATAAATCTAATCACAGCATCATACAACTGGGATGCGTTCCTTGTTTTTTAACAAAACTCAGAAGATTCAGAATTGACAAGCATACCGTAACACTTGTCTAGTTTTTGAATGCTGTATTCGCAGTGATTCCTAGAGAGAGGTTTATCTCTCTCTCCCCAGTCGCGGCACAGAGCCATGGCACAAAATCTCTTCTTCCTTTTCACAGGCATGCCTCAGGCTGTCCCCCTGCATGTTGGAGATAATGTGTTCTTTAAGATATTCCTGTGCATGATCCAGACATCTTTCCAACAAGTGCCTTCTTAAAACATCGATTGCTGATGCTGATCTTCACAACTTAATATCCCCTCCATCTTTAGTGTATGGAGTAAAATTAAACCCTTCAGCTGGGTACTTTCAGACAGGTCTTCTAGGCTGAGAGTGCTCTGGCCTTTATCAATCAATAAAAACTGTTCTAGATTCTTGTTCCTGCTTGTGCAGTACACAGAAATATAGTCCAGCATGTGCTGTAAGTAACTTTTTACCTGGGGGCCTGGATGAAAAGCAGTTTGAAAAAAAAAACACAAAATAAACGCAACTGAGAGAATCTGGTGCAACATTAATCTAATTTAGACTATTTGTGTAAAGGAGCAAAACTGTTAATTATAAAATATAAAGCGACAGAGGTGCCTTGAATTACAGCCTTTAATATCATGCCCATCTTGTAGTCTACCATTAACAAAAAATAATAATAATAATAATACAAAGATTACTGTGCAGGTTGTATGTAATGCTCAACCTCTACAGTATATGCAGAGATTCTTCTAAACAGTGTGGGTGCGTGATATAGTCTGAAAGATTTGGCATCACACCTTCCTGTTGCCTTAGCTGGATTTGGAGATATAGTACAGCAATTAAGTTTTGATTACATTGAGAGTACCACTGAGTTGTTCAAGCAGTAAAGGCATGGTAAAACACAGGAGGTATGACCACAAGTATAACAAAACATAGCCAAGTGTGCATCTGTAAGCTTAGTAAAAAGAATGTATTAAGCTTGAAATTAATTAATATACTGTATAGTCTTCCCAAGAGAGTACACTGCCAGTTATCTATTGAAGAACTGACTGCTGTGATAAATATGAAGGTTTCTCTGAATGACGGCTGCGCTGGAATCCTTTAGGACGGTCTTTTGGTTTACAAAGTAAACAGAAGTGCTTTGCCAGTTACATTTGGGATAATATATTTATATGTATAAAGTCGGACTCAGGCCTGAGCAAGGACAGCATGCCACCCAGACTGTAGCTCAATGACATTCTTTTTACAAAGGCAGAGCACTCCTAAACTCAGAAGCAGAACTAAGTCTTTAGTTTGAAAAGAGGAAAAAAAGGAAAACAAAAACTTGAAGCAGCTACCCATTCACCATTTCAAAATGGACGGCTGTCTTCAGGCATTTAGACCAGAAATAACAATTTCTACCCTGCAATAAAGGATTCAAAAACATTGTGTACCTCAATAACTAAGGGCTAATAATTACAAACACATTAAACAATACTCAGCTCAAAAGAATTGCTTTGGCAACAGTTTTGCAAAGTTTAACACAACCCAAGCTGGCTTACTATACTGTATGTCATGTGAACATTATTGATGCAGACCCTTAATTACACCTCAAGAAGGAAGAGAGAGGGGGGGGGGGGGGGGGGGGGGGTAGTGATCACTGTTTTCAGAGAGAAATAATCTCTCCTATTAAAGGAGGATGGGGCTGTGGAACCCTCGCACGCCGGAGCGTCGGACCCGCAGCCAAACGTCTTTTGACTTTGCAGCCAAGTTCCGAAATCTAACCTTACCTCGGCACGACTACTTTTTTCATGTTCTGCTCGATGAAACATCCAAGATGAGCTGAGTGTAATTTATTTACTCCTCACACTTGTCGTTTGAACAGCCTCCAAAAAAAAAGAGAGGGGGGGAGGGGGGGGAGGGGGGGGGGGGGGGGAGAAAAGGCTGTGTTCCAGTGTTGCCTTTTAACAGGTTTAGTAGTTTGCCCAGCAACAAGCAGAAGTAGACCTTTAAATGATACATTTATAATGATATAAAAGTAATTATTTTGCCTATTAACTTTAGCTTTTCCACACCAAGTGAAAATTAAACATGCCCTGATGAACTCTCCAATGCTTTCAAACTAACACCATCTATTGAATTGAAATTAAATTATGTAAATTAAACATCTATTCAAGACACATTCCACATTGATATTCAATTCTTAATCAATATTAATTCATCGCGAACAAGCACTAGTTTTAAAGTGTGACCTTTTAGTTTTTGTTTTGTGTGGGAGGTGAGGTGTCATTTGCGATCATTTATTTATTTTTTCGCTGTAAATCTTTACAATTAAACAGGGGTACCAAATTGACCATTTTAAATTATTTTTTCTAAAATTAATCCTACAGTATACTGTTACCAAACAAACATTTTTAATGTATCAGAATTAAAAAAAAAAAGAAAAAAAAAAGAAAATTATAATAATTTATGTAATTGTTTCAATTGGGTGAATTGCTTCTTTTTTCTTTTCTAAAGTTGTACCTGATTCGGAAGCCTTTTTTTCTTTTTAAAGGGCTGCTTTAATGGTCTAAATGCAATTCTTACACGTTTTTACAAACAGCTTTTAAAAGTAAGAGTATAATTAAGCAAAAGACAAAAGAGCCCAAACTTTGTGAACAGGACGCCATTAACAGAACAATGACATGTGCAACCCTCTGTCTCTCTTGACCTACTGTATTATGGAAAGGTTGTGTCCTGGATTTTAGCCCTGTGTCTGTCAGGCTGGGACTTGGTTTAAGACGGGATATGTTTCCGGATTTTGATCTCACCCAGCAGGAAAGGTCACTTTCACTATAGTTAGTGGCTAAGGGATGGAGGTATTGCTATGGTGGTGGCAGACCTCTCATTACCTACTGCATAGCTGCTGGCCTCTTCAGAAGGAGGTGCAGGGTTAAGAACAGCCTGTCAGAGTGATGTTGGGATCATGAGTGCAGTTTGAGTGAGACCTAGGACTGTCTAGCTATCAACATTTACTGAACACACTCTGAAAAAAACCTTGTCAATATATACAGTATGTTTATATGCAGTAAGTTATATAGCAATAACAGTCTAGAATTTGTTTTATGTTCAAAACCTGCTTGTTTCTAGACTTATAAAATCTTGAGTTTTGGACGATTAATAATATAATTAATATTAGATTACTTAGATTAGACTTAAAATAATGTGTTATTTAAACTTACATTTACCAACATACCAGGCAAGGACATCTTCACGATACAAACATTACATACACTCATACGCACACAAACAAGCATTGTTAGCGATTGTTAGGTGACATGCTCTTTTGAATTCCTAGAATAAATATTTAGAATACATCATATAGACAATGCATACTTATTTACTTAATTTAGGCAGGCAAATCACATAGCATGTTTTCTTTGTAATATAAACCTCTTTAACTACTCTGTCCTATCAAAGATACTTCATACAGGCCCATAAAAAGAGGCTTTGCAGCCTAGGAATTATGCAGTTTTAATTGTGATGTTTTCATTATTCGTTGTGCAAAAATGGTGTATGATCAGATAAAGTAGCATCATGTATCATCTGTACAGAATCGTACGTCACTTCATCATATATTGATTTATGATTTATTTAAATCTCGCTACATCAGGTAGCATGCTCAATCAGAGACCTAAGGCTGACTCTTTAAATAAAATGTTGCTTTCCCTATTGAGGAATCAATACCAGTCTTATATCCATTTAAATGTCATTTCTCGTCGTATTACTTCAAAATCAGCTTCGGATTGGGTATGTGCTTATGCATGAACAGGCAGAATCAACCTTGAAAATTAATTTGGAGTACTGTAATGAGAATTTGCACTACACGGGCACAATTTCACAGAAACATCATTACGATAAAATAAACCTTGCCCTAATGTATGAAGCGCCAAGGTCATGCCTAGTGTTAGTTAATGTGAGATGACAGGTGAAAAATGCTGCTCGAGACCTATTACAGTTGCATTTTAAGTTGTGGTTTAAAAGGACAAGCATCATTCCGCCTTTAAAATGGGAGTTTGAGTGGTGAGGGGATGGGTGAGGGAAATATTATCCATTTGAAGTGCATTGTTTATTTTGTTCGCCGTTCATTCACTCACAAGGTACAGAGATGTTCTCTGAAAGATTCATTATACTGGCTAAATATTATTTATGCTGAGTGAGTAATAAGCTAATATTGTAAGTGAGGGCACTTCCAGTAACAGGGCCATCATACCATATCGCGTCCCTCTATGGAGAAGCATCTCAGGGCATCTAACAAAACTACCCAAACAAAACTAAATCAAAATAATTGATCAAAATAAATATACACAAAGTATTAAAGGATGGAAAACGAAGCCTTTAAAATCGATTTTTTTACATCTTATTAGTTTAGCTACATTGTCCCGAATGTTGATTATCACTATCAAGTGCTCAGGTTCTACAAAATGTAGCACTATATTAAAGCAGAAATCTAAGAGTTTTGTCCTGGGAAGAACACTATCACAGATCTTGCAAAAAAAAAAAAAAAGTGTAAAAGCATATTCACAATGGATTAATAAAAACATAATTATGGACCATGCTGTGTAATTGTTCCAGCCCACCTGACATAATTGCATCTCTTTAACAATGTGCATTTTAAACCAACCAGTGCAATTTAATACTCATGTGGGGGATAGCTTATAACATTGCTACAAAATGAATGTTTGCATTTCAGCCAGGTAAGCACAGTAATAAACATAAAGCACATCACAATAACACTCTGCTTTAAAATGAACGTGATATTGTGTGTAAATCCCCATTATTTAATGACCGCGTTGTCCATTAAGCACACTTGGATTTGCTTCATAATATTTAACTGCAAGTAATGATATCTGTGGGTATTGTTGTTAAAACAGCAGATCATTTACTGTCTTTAATGCCACAGGCTTCTCTATTCAGGTCCTTTGCAACAGCAGTTCTAGCAGGAAACTTCTTATTAAAAGCACAGCATCTCAATTTACAGAAAGCCATTGGTGCCACCTGTTTAAAAAATACATTCTAACAGAGTAGGAAATAGAAATCAAACAGTACTGAAAAAAAAGAGACATTTCAAATAACGCACAGGAAAATGCAAACATCAAGCTGCAGAGTAAAGAACAGAGATGATGTAAATGTCAGTGTGGAAAGATAATGGCCAAGTGAATAGGAAATAGGTATTATATTATGAATGTAGTCTATGTGTATGCTGTATAGTGTGTGATGCAGTATCGTTGCCCATTAGCAAACACTTTTGAAAACAAGGTGTCTGTACCTCAATGTGAGAGTGATGTTTAAATATTGGTAAATAAACTAACCTATGCATTTGCATACTGGAAAATGTATAGGACTACAACTGATTTGGTGGCCATTCCAAAGCTTCATTCCACATTTCAGTGTTTTATTTTCTAATTCGTTTGCGGTGTGTTTTTAAACCCTTTGTAGCTCCACACATTCAACAGTGCTCTGTACAATTTTATCAGGAGTAGTCATAGGAAAGGGAACTCCAGTGATGGTTATATTTCTGGTATTCATTCTCTGACAAGATGAGAATTGCATAGAAATAAAACCACAGATCTCACAAGGCTCTTATGAAAACTAAAGCAGTAAAGAACTTGAACAGGGATGGATGGAAATGAACAGCTTATAATCAATTGCACATTTGAAAAGAAACGTATTGTTGGACACTGATTGTATTTTATGTTCTTAAAACATACAGTAACTACTAACTACTGAACTCTGTTAGGCATTTAGTAATCAGCTGGGAGGAATTACTGTGTCTTTTACCAAATTTACTGTATATCTCATCTAAAAATAAGTTGAGAAAATGTGATTCATTACATTGTGTAAAAAAAACTTGGCTATTATAAATAAGGGGGAACATTGTGAAGGTATAAATAATGGACCATTCCAGAGATAAAGATGTTAAGCAATAAAAAAGTGGAGTGTATGTTGATCTGCTAATCTATGTTATTTAAATTAAACTGGAAATAAATGGTGCTGGGCTTGTAAACCAGCTGTTTTAATGACCCACAGCGCCACTAACAATGGCCTGCATGATGAAGATGGAACACCTCAGAGAGAATAAGAAGCGTGGCGATGGACTCGACATCCATTACCCTGTCTAGTTCAGCTGCCTGACACCCTTCAAGACAGGAGTCCTTTCATTCTGAAAAAAAACTTTTCTACTTTTTTCTATGTGGCCACGAGTCAGATGTTTTAATAGCATCCCACACTGCAGAATCCTGACTACGGAGGTAATCTGGCTACACACACACATAATAAGGGCATTTCGTGTCAAATGGTGCAACTTTCAGGACATTACTTAATAATATGTACCTACACTAGTCATTAAAAAGCCTACTGAAGTCATTTTTCAGTCACAGAACTAGGTAATAATCGGAAATGCATCAAGCATGATAATAGAACAAAACACCTAGGAAGCTCTACCAACCAAATATAACTTATTGATCTATTTCTGTACGGTAAATGTTATACACTAGTACATTTCATATTACCGGTATATCTGAATCATATTACAACCAGGGATATTTCAGATAACTTGTTTTAAAAGCATTGATACCAGATATTTTGATTGCCTATTTATAGTGCCATAATAGCTGTGGAGAAAAAATATTGATTGAGGCACGTGATTGAGGCACTTCTAACCTTTGTCAGCTGGTAATACTGTAGACAGACATAAAAGGAATGGCTGTCAAAAGCTATCAGGACCCCATTTATACCCTGTTAGTGATTACATAAAATAAAAGAAGTGTAAAGGTAATGCATTAGCTTTATATGTCTGCTACTTAACTATATCATAGTTAAGCATGTATTCATTTTAATACATTTGAGTCTTTATAGTCCAGAACACGAGATACACTTGCTTTAATTCTAATCCCTTTGGAAATCATTACTGTGATCTTAAACTTTAATGACTGTTGGTTATGGTCATTTTTCAATTAACCCAAATTAAATGCAATTAAATGTAGCATTTAGTATAAGTGGGTTTTCAGGCTTGTCTGACAAGAAATAAAAAATTGCTCAATGTGTATATGTGACTGAGCAAGATTCTCAGCTTTGAATAAGTGGCGTTTGCAGTGAATAAAGCTATCTAAAGACTTGCAAAGATGATATACATATACTGAACTTGGAATGCCTTCTAATGTCTGACTGAGTAACACCTTTAGCAAAATATGTGAGCCTTTGATTATTACAGTAAAATGTCATTTCAGTTCATACAATGATTGGTATTTTTGTTCTATATGTATCATGTATTTTTACCATCATTGTTTTGTCCCTATGACTGTGTTCAAATGTGTTGCTAGATAGTTGATGTAGTGCAGGAATGAGAATAATCCCCCAGTGCTGAACAATGGGACTAATCCCAATGTGGTAGACTGCAGATTGATCACATCAACCGCTTAAACAAACAAATACAACATTGAGTTCGAATTGAGTAACACACAGAAACTATAGAGAAGTACGATGCAGATAACATAGCAATGTGTGCAAACTACAGATGCTGTGTCTAAAGAGACCTTGGCATTGTCTCAAGCTCTGCCATGCTACGGTAAAAAATGTACACCGTTATGACCAGTCATTCTTGCAAGTACTCTAAAAGACCTGAACAGTTTAATTTCCCTTGGAGCACTATTTATGTCATGGTACCTTCACACATTTCTGAAAAGAAATGAAATAGTTTCCCCTATTGCTTCAACTTGCTATAGCTGTATGCTCAAAGCATATTAACCAAGTTAATCATAATAATAGTCATTCAGCAAGTTAGACGAACATTAACAACCAGAATATATCAAATTAAGAATGTGAATTATGAATAAATAAGCATGTATATACACATTTGGAATATATATTCTGAGGTTTTTAGACATAGCTGGATTTGTATTCTGAATTCACGAGTTGTAGTTTGAACTTGGTTATGATTGCATTTGGAGGTTAATAGTGTTGTGTGTACTTTGCAAGTTGTGATGAATACCAATCTGCTCACAAGCCACTGCGGTTTTAAAACAAATCCTCCAAAATGTATGTTTGTAAAGGATTTGCTCACCTGCAGATGGTCCCTTTATTTTATACATTCAGACTGTGTCTTGCATTTGAATGCACTGATTGCTGACGGTTTCATATTCACATTGTAATTAAGGTTACTTAGCAACATGACAACACACTTACACACACTGTCAAGGTTGGGTCTAGGTTTTATCTTTTTAAATCCAGAATCGAGATGTTTTGTACTCAAATCATTATTCCCATGGCTACTATAATTCATGCAATTTCTGGCAGTGTGTAATTTCATCATATTACCACAGGGTCCCTATATTTCATTGCTAGTTCATCGTTCTACAGTATCTAAGACAACTTGCTGTATATCTGTTAATCTGATCAGGTATGTAGATTGAAAGGGACTTTGTTAGTAAGCCCATATCAATTTCTGGTGGTCCATAACCTCCCCTTTATCTGGACATCTGACCACTCACGTTAACTTTGTCTGTATACTCAGCTTTGATAAAAGGCCGTTGTACTGTATGTCATTTACCATATTCTTCTCCTGAAGCAAACACTCTCCTCTGTAGTCATGTATTGTTTAGGGGTTATTTAATTATGTAATTTGCAATTATATGCTGCAGCTGCCTCCAGACTAATTGCATTTCTTTGCTGTCCTGTCTGGGTCCCCTTGTGAAAGGGGTCTGATCTGTCTAGAAGTGCTCACTGTAGGACAATGATAGGGTAATGAAATAGAAAGAATATAGAAAGTACATGTCTATTGAATAATATACTTCACCAGTGCACCCACATACAGAGGATCCTCATAATACCTGAAAGATTGTTGCAAAATTTAAACTGGTCAGACAAGGGTCTCTATTGAATGAGTGTTAGATTATTCTAAGTAAACCATTCCTAATAAAGTAATTATTGCCATCTAATCTACTGCTATAACCCTTTCTTCCTTCGTTCAGCTATACAAATTGTGCATCCAGTTTAAAAAGTCGTTCTATGAATATCATTTCTAAAAAATACAGCAGAAGAGTAGCGCATGTACAGTGGGTGGGTGGGACTCCCCCCAAAATCCATTTGGAAATTGGTGTAACATAAGTGTTATTGAATATTGTTTTGAGGTCTCAACCTGTTTCCTTTCGTGACAACACAGTGTGAAGGCTAAACAGGCAAAACTCTCCTGCCATCAATCAATATTTCTTCTTTTTTGAAAGAATTAGACTAGCTAACACTGAGGCAATCGTAGCTGTTTTACAAGGAATTAGTTTGATTACTATGATGTATGAGTGTTACTGCTGTGAAAGAAGACATGTCCGCAGAATAGCTGCCTGACAAGGAGTGTGGCAGGAAAATTGATGATGCCTTTGCGAAGACTAAGGAAAGAAAAGCAGTCAAATGGAACTGGCATTCGTTCTTTACATTATGAAAATGGTTTTTAGTTCTTCATTTAAACAATGTCAGGGAAGGAAGGCTACACAAATCACGTTAATAGATACTGTAGTTTAACTATTTTGTACCTTTTCGTATGTATTAATATCACAATAAGTTTTCCCATGCATTTCCCAAGCATTTCCCATGCTCTCTGTGCTTTACACTGTGTTTTACTTCACTTTACTGTGTTTTTACCAGGGTAAACTATAGAGGTGTGTGGCAGGCTGGTGAGTGGATAGAGGCCCAGAGACAGTCTTGAGTTAAAAAAAAAATAACTATTTTATTATAAACACAAAAATGAAAGGGCACAAGGGTCAAAACAAAGCAATTTAAACACAAATAAAGCAAAAATACACTCACAAAAATAAAGGTTTCCAGGCTGGGCAATGCCTTCACTGGATTCAAAACATCCAAAAATCACAAACACCAAAACACCAACCTGCTTCCTCAGCTCCCTCCCCCTAAATGAAAAGCAGAGGCCTCCTTTTATGTCAGGTGGCTGGGCGCTGATCGTTAAACTAATCATCTAATCAACCCCAGCCACCTGAACACAATGAACCAAGGCAGGTAGGGGAATTTAACCCCATCCCTGGCAATTTCTAAAGAACAGAGCTGTGCTCTGCCACATACCTCCCCCCATGTACAACGTACACCGGCCGCAATCGGCCAACTCCCCCCTTCCCCCCCAAGAGTCCAATTATGTCCCTTGGGTGGGCTGTTTTGGTGGGTGGTGGTGGGCGGGGTTGATGTCGGAGCCCCCAAGACTTCTTTGGTTGAGGGGGCCCCGGATCTCCAAGGTAGCACGGCGACGACGGCGGCCCGGCTCCCTCTCGTGGCTGAGGCGGCCACGGCGGCAGCGGACCCTCGGGAGGCCTAAAAAACAAAAAGGAGACACCAGCAGCCCCAGCTGATGCGGAGCCGCTGGCGACCCCAGCCGATGCGGAGCAGCAGGCGACCCCAGCCGATGCGGAGCAGCAGGCGACCCCAGCCGATGCGGAGCAGCAGGCGACCCCAGGCCGATGCGGAGCAGCAGGCGACCCCAGCCGATGCGGAGCAGCAGGCGACCCCAGCCGATGCAGATGCGTCATCCCTGAGCGGTGCAAGGCAGACATCCTTGGGCCATAGCTCCTCCCCTCTCGGGCTCTGGGAGCGGCGGCTCCTCCCCTCTCGGGCTCTGGGAGCGGCGGCTCCTCCCCTCTCGGGCTCTGGGAGCGGCGGCTCCTCCTCCTCCCTCTCTGGCTCTCGGGAAAGCGGCTCACCCCTCTCTGGCTCTGGGGACGACGGCAGCTCCTCACCCCTCTCTGGCTCTGGGAGAGACGGCAGCTCGTCCTCCCTCTCTGGCTCTGGGAGCGACGGCAGCTCCTCCTCCCTCTCTGGCTCTGGGAGCGACGGCAGCTCCTCCTCCCTCTCTGGCTCTGGGAGCGACGGCAGCTCCTCCTCCCTCTCTGGCTCTGGGAGCGACGGCAGCTCCTCCTCCCTCTCTGGCTCTGGGAGCAACGGCAGCTCCTCCTCCCTCTCTGGCTCTGGGAGCAACGGCAGCTCGTCCTCCCTCTCTGGCTCTGGGAGCGACGGCAGCTCGTCCTCCCTCTCTGGCTCTGGGAGCGACGGCAGCTCCTCCTCCCTCTCTGGCTCTGGGAGCGACGGCAGCTCCTCCTCCCCTCTGGCTCTCTCTGGCTCTGGGGACGACGGCAGCTCCTCACCCCTCTCTGGCTCTGGGAAGGCGACGGCAGGCTCACCCCTCTCTGGCTCTGGGAGCGACGGCAGCTCCTCACCCCTCTCTGGCTCTGGGAGCGACGGCAGCTCCTCACCCTTCTCTGGCTCTGGGAGCGACGGCAGGTCCTCACCCCTCTTTATTGGAGTGACCGGGGCATCTCCCATGTCTACCACCAGGTAATTAACCACCATGAGGGCAACCTCTGGGAAGGACGCAGGGTGGTGTTGTTCCTTCCATTGTTCCCACCTCTCCCCATCTCGATGCCACAGTGTGTTGATAACTATGGGGAGATCGTGGACGAGGTCTGCCTCAGGGTGCATCAACCAGTCCCAGATCTCCTGGGACGGTGGTGAAGGTGGTGGTGCTGGAGGTAGTGGGGTGGCCCCTAATGCCCGGGGTGAACACTGCACCTCCTCCTGGGCCTGGTTGTAGGGGCATCCGGCCCAGTTGTTGCCGTCTTCCTCACACCGGACACACCAGTTTGCCGGTGGCACATCTGGGCAGGACCGCCAACGATGGTCCTCCTTCCCGCACCAGGAACACCAGGGGAAGAGGCTGGCCAGGTCCTCCAGCGGTGGCTGCAGCAGTTTACATTTCTTCAGCTGCTGCTTATCCTGCCTTTGCCACTGTCTGCTCTTCTTTCCCATGTTAAAAAAAAAAAAAAAAAAAAAAAATCCCAAAAAAAAAAAAATTAGAAAATAAAAACAAATACTGCTCTGAGTCTCTAGGTGGCGCTATCCCACTCTGACACCAAATGTGGCAGGCTGGTGAGTGGATAGAGGCCCAGAGACAGTCTGGAGTTCAAAAAAAATAACTATTTTATTATAAACACAAAAATGAAAGGGCACAAGGGCCAAAACAAAGCAAATTAAACACAAATAAAGCAAAAATACACTCACAAAAATAAAGGTTTCCAGGCTGGGCAATGCCTTCACTGGATTCAAAACATTCAAAAAATCACAAACACCAAAACACCAACCTGCTTCCTCAGCTCCCTCCCCCTAAATGAAAAGCAGAGGCCTCCTTTTATGTCAGGTGGCTGGGCGCTGATTGATCATTAAACTAATCATCTAATCAACCCCAGCCACCTGAACACAATGAACCAAGGCAGGTAGGGGAATTTAACCCCATCCCTGCCAATTTCTAAAGAGCAGAGCTGTGCTCTGCCACAAGGTGAAATGGTGCTGTCTGCAGAAAATGTATTACAAAATAGAAAACAATACTTATTTTTTAACAAGGAGCGGGTGTACAAGATTGTTACACGGCAGGTGTTTAAAAAATTTTAATTATGTTCAGCTCACTTGAAGCATCTTTTTCACATTTCATTACTTTATCTATTTTTTTTTTTTTTTTTTTGGTCAGCCACCTAAACCAATACTTTATTTTGACTGACTAACTGTGTGGCTGTACTGACTGACTAATTGGGATTGCTGCACCTCAGGGGCTCACTGAATACAACCGAATTATAAATCATGCAAGCGGAGACACATACCCCCTTTTCCTTTCATTAAAAAAAGAGAGATTCAGTAAAAACACTCGGGAACTCTAGCTGCTGGCCATGTGTAGTGCTGAAATAGGCAAACCCATGCTGGCTCTTTCATGGCTAGAATAGGCAGCTGCCCAGCAAGGCACCTCATCAAAAGCTTTCATCAATGTGTTGTAACACTTTGGAGAGTTTTACTGTATGCACAATACTTAGTTGAAATAAAACAATTGCTTTTATGCACAAACACAGGCGAACACAGCCAGCATTACATACCCAATAAAGAAGCAGCAAAGTTAGTTATTTAATTGTTAGATTTTAAGTTCAATATTGTAATCCACATAATAATAATAATAATAATAATAATAATAATAATATAATAATAATAATAATAATAATAATAACAATCTATGCAATAATCAGCAGTTTAACGAAATTACCCATTTAGGAAAGTCATAGAATTCCAAATAGACAGTACTTTCAATTTCTAAACCCCTAGTGGCCAGGGATATTGTTAATTAAAAAAATGATACAAGAGCAACATGCTCATATCTATCCCTAAGCATTTGATGAAAGCTATACTGTACTTTCCTTTGCATCTTTCAGTTGCCTGGTAGTATTAATCTGTTATACGTTTTATAACTACTTTTTTTCATATAGTGTATACAAAAATCTAGGTTACAGCAAATAGAACCAATTTCTATGAATTTTGGTCCTGTATATGGAGTCATGTTGTTTTTTCTTTGCAAAATATGTATTTATCCATTCAATTAACAGGTATTTCAAGCACCACTACATTAAGTTTATATTAGATGATAAGCTTACAATGGTTCCACTTCTTTATTGAAAAATCATTCTACAGTACTACTGCATGCATAATTATTATCATAATTCATATTTTCCGTGGTTAAACTGTAGTAGTTAAACTAGTACTTCTCCAAGCTTATTTATTATTCATTAAAACGTGAATAATTACAAAACCAAAATTAAATTTTAAACCAGCAAAGTTTTTTATTTCAAAAAAACTTTCAAAAAAACACTGGCAGTGATTACAGCAGCAATAAAATAAACTTTTTCCAATGCATTAAAAATATAAAATTTACACAATTTAATAAAGAAAAGGTCCAAGTCGGCCGAGTGCTTTCTATGGTTTTATATGAAGACAGATGCACTTGGGCTTTCTATTGTGAAGAGTCCAAGCTTCATCATTAAACTCACTTCTCATTACTTTCACAGTCACATGCACTCTATCCTGGGAAATCCTGGGAGACCAATACATTGCCACAGATTGCATAAAGCAAAGCCCCTGCCCCTGGCACCAGCAGCCAGAAGGCTGTGTCCACTGAAGCCCCTGGCCCCTCCTAATCTGATCTAATTAAAGGAGTTACCCTCCAGAACAGCAGGAAGAGCAAGATTAGCTCGACACCATATGGTGTGGTAGTGAAACTAGAACCAGACCATTTCTTTTTAAGAGCCTTCACTTCCAAAGTTAGATTACTTTTCTTCTTAAAGTTAAGTTACTTGCATGAATATTTCATGATATTTGTTAAATAACTAATGTTGAGTTATTTTTGATACTTTATTTGTTCTATTATTTATTTTTTTTAAATGTTGAGCATACTTAATAAGCTTCTGCTTCAGGTTGCAAAAAACGATTTGAAAACCAATAAACAATAAATACTTTAATAATAATAATAATATAATAATAATAATAATAATAATAATAATAATAATAATAATATAGATATATAATTATATAGATTATATATACTTATATATAATATATAGATATATATATATTATATCTATAGCTCAGCTTCAGCATGCAAGTTGTGACAAGTTCTCCTATACTAAAAAACATATTCAATATAATAATCTTTGTTATTTTTCATATGGAGCATCGCTGATAGCTTGGCCCCTATTAACCCAAAAAATAACTCTAAAAACCCATGTAGGGAGAAGCCATGAAATTAACAAAAACTTTTTTTTTTTTTTTTTTTTTTTGCTGCTGTTGTATTCAATTGCATGCAATACTGTCCTTTATGTGGTTTGCTATCTGTAGGCTGTGAATCGCATTTTAAAGCACACCAGGAGAAAAAAAGACTGCACTGGGTCAGTGATTTTAACTGGCAGCTGTGAAAAAATGAATGAAGAGCTGCAAATCTAGTTGAATGCATAATGCACAATCCATTTCGAAATGCATCACTGGGTGGAGAAAAGACCTTTTGCTCCACTGGTATAATATTTTATTGAAGATATTTATACATCCATGGGGTTTAACTGCTCTCTGGTCCTTAACAGCCAAGCAGCTCAAAATGACTCCTTGTCTAATAATCAGCATAATCAGCATAATCAGCATATGTTGGTCCCATATCACACACACAACAGTAAAATGAAATGTAACCTGCTTTGCAAAACATCACGGCAGCAATTAATCGACTTACCTCATTTCAATGAATGATATGATTGACAGAGTGGATAATAATACTGAATAGGGATCTGAGGCTTTGTGAACATTTTAGCTTTCATTTTTAATATAAACCAGATTTTGTGCATATTTATAACTAAACATTAACAAAGAAATAATGTTACCCTGTGAGTAAGCTTGTTGTAAATACAATGAATTTTCCTTTAAAATATAGTAAAGTACAATCCATCAACCAGCCCCAAGTGCCTTGAATCAGCCGGACCAGTTGAAAACCAGCAAACCACCATCTCTGACCAGCACACACAGTACTGCCCATTGCTGGAATTTCCTTCAGGCAAGAGAAAGAGACAAAGCAGCTAGCTGGCATCAGAACGATTATCAGCCAAAGAGTGGATTGAGTTCACCACAAATATCTGGGAATCGTCAGAAGAAAACTTTGTCACTTGTTTCACTGAGAAAAGTGTTAGTCTTATCAAAGTGATCTATTTAAGGCATTAATGCCACTTTGGGACAAAAGTTGCTTGTGAGTTTCAAATTAGACTTACAGACCTTTGCATGCTGGAATGACTGCACACATTATTTGAGCAAGCAGACCGCCGAAGGGAAATGTGAACTGACATCCTGTGCAGAGTTCAACAGGCACCCCTGCTCAAAGAGACAAAAACTTTTTTACGGTGCCTAACATAGATGCGTTTATACAAGCAGAATAAGTACACAGTACACAAGTACACAGTACACAGTCCTCCTCTTATCCCCCTTTGTGCTGAAGTGTAGAGAAAGTACAAGTAAAATATAGAGGGTGGGCTGTCCAGCATTGATATGGCCTACTAAATTTACCAAAGACTTTAACTCAGGCAGATAACTTTGCAATACAGCTGTATGGGCCCTACAAGGACTCTACTGTTCTCCGCGCGTTTCCCACAGCAGTCAATAATTCAGTTTATAAATTGATTGACTGTTGGGCAGAACATGTACCGCTTTCTTCTCTGAAAGGGACTAAACTACATGCTTGTTGAGGGAGCACTTATGGGTCAAATATAATGATGGGATGTAATGATATATCCTTATGTAAAGGGATTCTTTATAGCATTATCCTAATATTTATTTGCTGTGGTTGTTTCTATTAAAATCCTTTTCACTATTTTAAGTAACCCATCAGAAAAAAAAAAAAAACATCTGAAAAACATTCTTTTGTGCATTGAGGTCCATAGTGAAGCCTTGCGCATTGAAGCCTGTGCGACACTAACGTGCTTCCCCACCTCACCTCCTAAAATAAATAATTTGTTTATATTTCTGTTTCACTTGAGTTCTTTTTTTTAAAGAGTATTAAATATTGTTCTTGCTGGGAAGTAACCATGTGAGGACGTTAAATCAGCTCTTCTGACAACAGTTAGCGAGGAAGACATGTGAGGTTACGTCTGTGTTGTTGTCCTTCACCAATACAAATTTTCACCAAAGCATTTTTGTGTGTGTGTGTGTGTGTGTGTGTGTGTGTGTGTGTGTGTGTGTGTGTGTGTGTGTGTGTGTGTGTGTGCGTGTGCATGTGCGTGCGTGTGCATGTGTGTGTGTGTGTGTCGTACTGGTATCAATATCAAATACATTAACATTGTTAATATTCATAGTCAAACATGTTCTGCCCCACAAACCACATGTTTGGTTATGTGCTTTTATAAATGTATGTAACTATTGAGCAGTTTTGAAAAGACTCAAAATAAATGTATCCAAAAAATTCACTTTGTTCTGTTGGCATCTGAAAAAAAATCTCAGACAAATAAAAAAGTCAGTAGTTTGTGTAGAATGAGGAATGCTTGACAAGTGCATATCTATGGTTGGGGAAAACACTTTGTTTTTCTCCTCTGGAAATTGTACTTTTCTGTGTGTAACCAATATCCTTGCATACATGTTCAAATGAGACTATACAAATGATTTGTGGCAACTTCATCCCTCAGGTGCCGTGGGTATAATGTCAGCTTCACCTTGTACATTCGCTCCAGCTTGTAATGATCATTTTTCCATTTTCACAGTAAATGTGTTGCAGAGATGTTGTTAGAAATTCTCAAAGCAGAGAAAATGCATTTGTACGGTGACCTTTTTCTGGGCCAATCTTACTGATGAACCCTAATGAAGGATTTAATAAAATCACAGTTTACAATCTGTCTCTTAATCCAATTCAAACACAGATCTAGTGCTCCAATGGGATTTGTTTTCCCCTAAAAAACAACTTGTTTTATGAAACTGTAATTCCTGAAATTGGACACAAACATCATATTGTTTTTTCTGTAATGAATGTATAGCATTGTTTATTTAATTATGTGTGCTTTTATCATGAAATAATAAACCAGAAAATAACTATGAATACACTTCTAATAAATACAAGATTTAAAGTGTATTTAAATATAATCAAAGAAGGACATGGCATTGATGCAGTGTATATTTTATATGCATATTATGAACATTCTTCTTAAGCCACCTGCACTTAAACTGTATTTTTTAAAACTGTTCTGATAATAATAATAATAATAATAATAATAATAATAATAATAATAATAATAATAATAATAATAATAATAATAATAATAACTTTGTATGTTAACTAAATGTTTTTTTTTTTTTGTTGTTATATATTTCAATAATACAAATATTCAGTGAGAACCAATGAGGTTAATTGAAATACCTGATTTAAATATAATTTATTTGTTAGTAGAGGGCTTTATAAAACATTTTTTAAAATTAAATTATTAAATGAAATGCGTTTATTAAATGCATTATTGTAAGGCATAGACTGTAAAATAAAATATGTTCATGCAAGTAGTCTTACAATGAAGTTATAAGTACTGTGTACGCATTAACAGTATAGTATTGCCAGCATTGTTAGGGTTATATATTTAGTCTGCTTACTTCCAGTGTAATTAATGTCAGACAGATTATTTGGTCAGAAAAAGAAAAAGAAAGCACACCATCTAGTGGGTGTTTCAGTAACTACACCTTTCTTTATAATTGTTTTTATAAATAATACAATTAATGGTTTGGGGCTCCCAACTGAATCCATTCTGCAATGTTACTACGCTGTACAGCTATCACCATCTCGTAAGATTTAACCTTGCAGACCAGCAGAGCGAAGCAATCAGAATTATCATCAGATTAAATGTGATTCCTAAATGTATCTGAGTAAAAAATCACCGTAATGCTGTAAAGGCTGATATTCTGCAACGTGACAGTCAGATGTGTGCACTGTAAGTCATGGCAGTGACATAGAAAACAGTCCGGACACTATTGAGTATTGTTCCTTGTTACACATTCATCGCTAAAACTCCAATGGAATGGGATTTATGCACTTTATTAATGTATTTTTTATAAGTGATGTTTCGCGCAGTGTTTTTCTTTAGAACAAATTGTTCTGTACAGGCAAACATCTTGTTTGTAGTTCAAAACGGTGTGTTATATGAAAAGCAATTATCATGCCAAGGTTAAATACATGTGACAGTCTATATCATTGCGATCCAGTTTTAAGAAAGTTACCGATGGTACACTATTTAAAAACACCGTCATCTACCGGTGAGGTGTAGAATAACATAAGATTGGGCGGCCTCATCGTTTTTCAACGGCACAATGAACTCATAACATAATTTGTTTCATATACAAAACTGTTTTTATAGTTAAAAATACAGATCTGTCCATTTTTCTAATAATTGTGCAAACAAATTTTCTAGCGAGGTTATTCCAGCTGTCAACCACCTCTTTGTATCCAATCGGGAACGTTACACGTGTTTACAGCAGTCAACAATGAACAGAATGGTGACATCTCAGCATGCTAAGTCAAAAACGATTTACTTGTGACAGAATTATTGCATGCTGCCAAACTAAAAAGGCATTACACATGACCTCTATCACCCGGAGGATTCAATCTATAGAACTGACAGTCTGAGGTCTTAGACTCGGTACATCAGTAATTGAACGGAAAGTCCAAGTCTAATTGCTGTTTGCTACATTCAACAAAAGAAGAACGTAATTGGCCCATGTCCTAATTATACGGTATGCATCACAAACTACTCTCATGTATTGCATCGTTCCAATGTAAAGATGCAAAAATACATATTTCAGTAATGCGCTGCCTTCTCTATAGAACAGAAAATAGGTATCTTCTGAGGTAAAGTTTAGTGAATGCGTCCCTGTTGTGAAACGCTGGAATGTGCTTTGAGGTTTTTTTGCGCATGCTCTTTCTTACCTTTTTCTAAAAATTCACAGCCGTCATGGCGGTACTGAACTTTCTTGCTTGCCTTGTGTTATTATTTTGGTGTGGATTTGTGGTTTTGTGGCTTTTGTCACAAACTGCCTCATTGTCTTGTTAACTGAAAAAAAATAAAAATAAATAAATAGAAGAGGTATCAATACAATGACTTCGTAAGTTATAGTTTTTTTTAAAGCGGGGCTACAGCTGAACGTAGTAATACTACACAGAGTCTTGACAGACTGAACAATCATTACTAAGCCCACAAACACATTATGAGCAGTTGCAATGGCTCCGTTACAGAACTCTGCCCCCCCCCCCCCCCCCCCCAGTACTACTGTTTTTTAAAAGGACCCATATAAAAATACTATTCTCTTGTAGCAGACAAAGTCTTATAGGTTTCATTATATAGCCTATTTAACTACAGTATTCTGTACAGTTGTACAATGCAATGTTTTGGCCACTGCTATAGAATACTGAAGTATTTTATATGGAGAAAAACTGGCGGGTTACAAAACTAGCAGCAGACAACTGGCATGAGCATACAGCTGGAGACCTTACATTAAGGTTGCCAGTTGTGTATTTCTAGTTTATCCTAACAGCAACATATATTCTGTGTATTTCAATTTCAAGAAAGCAGGTGGTGCAAACAGCGTCAAATGAATTGCATTAGTTAATAGCTTGTGTATATTGAATTTAAATACACATACAGTATTCCCTACAAATAATAATAAAAGCACAACATTGTATATCATGAACAGAGGTGCCATATAAAATAAAAGAGAACCCTTTATGTGTTGTTTGCAATCATTCTGAGTGATTCTTAAGGTGCTTTTGCTGTGAGTTCAGTAGCTGCTCTTCAGTTCTAGTTGTCTGACATAAGCATTTGTAACATAGATTATCCTTTATAGAAAGTAAAAAACAGCATTATCTAGAGAACAGCCACTTTGGATCAAGTTTACTTGTGTATTTCTGTGAACCCGATAGACTGTGCTCGCTAATATAAAGAAACGTTGGCTCACCTAGCCTTGGTTACATGTCTATAGCAGGCCACTCAAACTGAAGACCAGCTCAGGAATTCCGACCAAAGAAAAAGTAATGTGATGTGATGCTCCCCACTTTAACATTTGAAAATATTTTGAAACAATTTGAGTTTAATTATTTCATATACATAGCGATAATTACTCAATTCTAAACCAAATCCCTATAGTTTGTAGTTTAAAAAGAAAAAAAAAAAGATAAATTACTTAAGACTTACCTTAATCTTAAACTATACAGATATCCTTGTAATACATATCTTCATTAAAAATCCGTGTGTATCATTTCTTTACAGTATTTCCTATGCAGAATTAAGTATAGCAGCTGTCTTCACTGCCTCTCTCATGGATGGAATTGCTTGCTGAAGAAACACATACTTTTAAAACACTGTCCAGAGTTTTTTTTTTTTTTTTTATTCCTTTTTAGGTCACAATGCTACTCTTTCAAAAACAAGCAAAAAAAGGGAGTCATGCTTCCCAGTTAATTTAATGCAGCCAAGACATAGCTGTGGGGCAACTGAGATTTTCAATATGGTTTCCAAAAAGTTTGCTGGGAAGATAGCACTAATTTGACAAGTTATCTGTGAATAATTATTACATAGAAATTTCCAGTCAAAAACTGGTGCTGGCACTATGTTTACATGCCTACATAATGCAATTGAGTTATGGCTTAGTGTTATTTTGCGGTACCCTTTCAAACGTGGTACACCCGTGTACTACGCTTGCCGGGGCATGTGCAAATGATTTTAGCTCAGAAAACAAGGAAAAGTCCATTTGAAAGGGGTACTGAGTTTAGCCCTTAAAGTTATTTTTAATATCTTTTTTTTTCACAATTCTGTAAAGTTATGTGACTTTAACTGATAATCATCACAATGGGTTATCTAAAATTGTAAACATATACAATTTTGTGGGTGATCTACAGTCTTCTTCGTAGTGATTTTGAAGTAGTCAATCACAGTACATCTGAATCAAGGTGCCCTTAATTAGAGCCTTGTATGGCTGGAGGTCTGATTTTAAAAAGTGTCAATAGAACTTTTTAAATTATTATCATAAGAGATGTGTTTTTTAAGTGCAATAGGCTTTAAAGGTATGGTTCTAAACTAAAATCACAACGGTCACTCTGAGCTGTTTTTTTGTTTGTTTGTTTGTTTTTGCCGATTGCTTACAGAGCTAGTTAAAAACTGATTTTCATTGAGGAGGACCAAGTTCATTAGTAATAAATGTGTCATTTAAGAAGTTTGAAAGGGGATGTTTGATAGCCATGAAACTAATTAAACTTTCAAGATGGTTTCAAAGGTGTTTACAAAATGTCCGCCCTAGTGCACAGATAGTGTAAGGATTATTGCCCACGTTGTCGAAACAGGTCACATAGCAACAATGATTCATGATGTGGTATGGAACAGAAAAGCTAGAGCACAGTGTATATATTGAAAAAAAAAAGAACTGGTACATGCATTAAGTACTTACCACTTTTTGACAGTGTACCATTTTCTGACTGTACCACATGTTGACGATGTAGCATTTTCTGGCCTTACAACGGTAGTAGTTTTACAGAAACTGCATTAAGCATTAGAGAATGTGTGTCTCGACTGGATTCGCAAACTTTCTAAATATTTCCATTGGAATGGGAGGAAAGACAGGCCCCTTGAATTTATCCAGTGAAGGGGCAATATAACAAAAACATTCTCACACAGTATTTTATCTATAACTCATCATTGCTCTGGCTTGACCTTGTACTGCCATTCTTTGCTCATATTGATCATTTCATTTGTTCCAAAAGTGTTTTACACCTGAGAGTTTGTAAAAGGTAATTTTACACTGTCCTCAAAACTGATTATGTTGACAGTGGAGTCTATTCAGTTGATTTAAATAGTGTAACATATTAATACCATTAATAATGTGATATTAAATTAGGATCAAACCTGTAACTTTACTTACTTTCAATAACAAAAAACAGTAAAGACTCTCACACGCTGTTAGAGATGTTGAGTTGAATAGTCCACATCGTCTATATGGATGCATCTCCAACTTGTCTAAACGTGTCCCTGTTTATAATAGTGTGGTTAGATATATTGTTGATTGCCTTTATAGAACCCATAATTGTTTTCCAACTGGTGAAGTTGGGGCTACAAAAGATCTTTCCACTTTTTGACCTTGTCTTTATAGGGTTGCATTTAATGATTTGTGTATGTATGGTTTGCAGTCTTGCTAGGACATCGTTGCAAGGAACATGGTAAAATCTAAAATCTAAGTGAAATTAAAAAAAATAAAATAAATTGCATTGCAATTCACAATCAAACACTGCATTCATTTATCACAAAAAGTTATCAGGAATGTTTCTGGATTATCACTGGAGTGCAGACATGTTCTTGCTGCCTGTTTGTGAACCAGCACAAAGTGACTTCAGATCTATCACACTCTGCCCTAGGCAACACAATCAAGTCCAAAACAGACCCAAGTCTTGTGACTCATCCAACAAACGTAACTCTCAACTTTGTTTTCTTTAGAAGTAGCAGGATACCACAGTCACAAGACACTCATTAGTTTGGAAGTTTGAAAAAAAGTTTGCAAAGTTTTCAAGTACTTTTTTTGTGGTTCTTTTTTATGCCTTGATGCTGGATATGGGATGGTAAGGATTGCCTGCCCCCAAGTGAATTTAGTGAATGACTTATTTCAGGAAAGGTTTGTTCTGGTTGGAGAAGAGTTCTAGGAATTTCCACAGGAGACTGAAAACAAAATGCTAACCATTAAACAGATTCAGATTTACTAACCATTTGCTAGTGCAAAGACTTCAGCACTAAACCATCTGGATCCTTCTTGCACTCAGAAGGGGGCTAATCTGTCTGTTTTGGGAGTGTATAGTGTCCCATTTTAAGACTTGATTGACAGAGCATTCCATTCCACAGTCACGTCTTCAATGCAATAATAATTTCACAGGCACCCTAAAACAGTATTATACTTAATATATAAAACAATGTCTTGCACAATAATTTAACTGCACGTGTGATTAATCAAAGCAGCCTAATGTTACTGTCCAGAGTGACCAGTCCATACCTTTTCTTCCAACCAGACCTTTCATCGATTCTGCTGCCTGAATACTTCAAAGTAAACACTAAACAGTGGCTATAGGCTCAGCATCTCTTTTTAACATGCACTCCAATTAAAACTAAAATGAATACTTAATATCTGGTTGAATTAAATACCTGGACTGGGAATGATCACTGAGGACTGGAGTTAACACCCCTGCTGTATACTTTAAATCTCAATGCTTGCCAAACAATATTGAAAGCAGAGGATCGCTGAAGCGGTGTAATGAGATTAAGGAAGGGAGCATTCATTTTCTGTGGTATATTTATTGATAGTGACCATTGCCTGACCTTTCAGTTCACAGCCTGGGGATTACTGTAGAATAACTATCAACATATTGATTAGGGACAATGTACTTTTAAGAAAATCAAAAGACGCGTGTTTTAATATATACCTTTTTCTTTTCCTGCTGTATGAAATTCACATCAGGCAGTCAGTGCAACTGTCTATGTTTAAATGAATGAGGCTGAAAGAAATCCTTTGTACACGATAATTAAACACAGCCCAAGAAACATGGGGAAAGTAAAGGGTTAAAATCAACACAGCATCAGTGATATTGATTCTGGCTATAGTTGGAGCAATGCTGAAATTGAATTATGGTTGCTGAGTGAATGAAGAATGTCACTGATGTTTTACATTGCTCAGTTTTATCTGGAGTATTTCCTTCAAGAGAAGACATAATTGAATGCTGTGTGTAATACACCTCTATTGAGCCATCAGGTTTAAATAATGTACAGTACTGTAATATTTTGATGTTGTCATGCTGCTCCCTCTAGTGGACAGTGCACCTTTTTTATATACAGTAATCAGTAACGTCTTTGAATAAACCATTCAAAAGTTATACTATGGAAATGGTATCACCAAAATAAAGATTTCAGCATATTTATTTGAATGGTAAAACTTGTCAGCTAACAGGTATAAGAGCCAATCATGAAAGTAAGACTAATATGAAACAATTTCATTAGCATTTTTTTTTTTTTCCAGAAAGGAGAAACATACCCAATAAAGTTACCAAACCGGATATAAACAAATACGACTTCCAGCTTAGGAACTTGTAGGAAGTGTTGTTTCTTACTCATTTTAGAATTGTAGCAGTGTTTTCTTCCTGTCAAATAAAACTTTAGCCCTGTGTGTTTAAGCTGACTATTCTCGCTGATTACAAAAACATTATGATATCAATATTTTATCATTTAAAAAAAAAAAAAAAAAAAAGTTTTAAATAAGCACCATACATTTCTTTACAAATTTAAATAGCCGATAAAGTGCTCGAGCTAGTGGAAAGCTTGAACTATTTTCTTCTACCTAGGAAAATAAAAATGATGTCATAATTCTTGATCATGAATCAATTAAATTTGGTAATTTGTTTTGACAAAGTAAAGCTGACAGCACATCTTGGCTATACTGTCTACTGTGGGAAAATTGCCCTCTAGTAACTGATTCTAGCAATCAGACTTCATCTAATTATAATGGCGAGCACACAGAGATAATGCGGGAGTTAGCTTTAGACAGGATTCACAGCTGCTCAATTATTTCAGTGCTGTTTGAGGTGTGAAGAATCATTATAAGTGATTTTGTTTTCTCTTTTTACGCGGCCTCTGTTGAACTTGGCATTCCAAAGGGCAGACCATATAAAGCCTCATAATAGTGGTAGACGTCTCATCCAGAGCATCAGTTAACCCCGGAGACATTTGGAAAGATCGTCCTGCATTGTGCTGCTCATGATCACAGCCTGCCAAAATGATCCAGGCAGCTGGGTGCCAGCCCTGTCCTGTCAGTAATTGTATGTCAGTGTATTTTTCAGATTTGTTGCTTTGATAGTGCTTGTGAAGCCTGCGAAAAGCAATTCACGCTGACCTGCCAATAGCATGTCAGGGATGTGACAGAGAAGTACTAAAAGTTTTTTTTTTCATAGATACTGGGTCTGCTGTCTCCCCTTAACATCAAGCGTGTTTAGAGTGAAGATTAAAAGAGCTTCCTTTCTTTTTTTATGGCTGACATGTATTGTTATAAGCGATTACATGTTTTTATGCCAAATAACATCCAAAGCCTTAAAAGATACATTGATTTAAATACTGCTGGCCTTTGGGATTCAGTTATAAGAAGCATAGAACAGGCTAATACACTAAAACTTGTTTCCATAGGAAGTTGCAGTGCTGTTTTTTTTGCTGGTCTTAACCATAACTATGTGGGTCAACATAGGGAACTGTCTAAAGCAGATGAAAAATGCAATGATTTTAAGAAACTTTAACGGATTTCAGTACACCTTAAAGTTGGCTGATGTATTGTTGAAATTGGAATTCAGTAGAGAAATTATGTTTTTTTTTTTTTTTTTTATAATAAACCACATGAAATGTAGATTTAAGGAAAAGGGTAATAGAAAATATAATTGTATACTGTAATAAATATCTTTTAGAAGCCTAGGCTGAGATTCGTAGGAGGGGTTATGAGTCTGTTTCCTCCTTTGATCGATCCTCTCTATGTTATTTAAACCTTAGTTAAACTGACCTATTGCAGACGCAATCCCAGTTGCAACCCTATCCTCCATCTCCCTAAACCACTTGATTGGGCAGTCCCCTTGATGGAGGCCGGGGACTGAGTGGCTTCGTCACGGTCAACCCTGCTGCCCTGGCATCACCAGGTCAGTTCCTCTTTCAGTGGGAGGTGACTTCCTTTTCCCCTTCAGAGGCGGGCCCAACAGCCAAACAATCAGCGACACTCGCCCGCACTCAAAAGAAGCAGTCACAAGCCCGACATTGAATTGTATGTCATTGTTTCTTAACTGGATTTAAAAGCAGATCAACTCTTGAAAATTAGTATTTTCTGTTTTTGCCAAAATACCATTTCATGTTTCCTGAGATGTTAACTGGCTTTAGCTGTTGAAAGTTGTCCAGTACTGTGTTGCTTGAGAATACCATATTGCAAACTCTCGCTTCATTTTAGACTGAATAACTCACTGCAGTGAGGTTTGCTAAAAATTAGGTTCATCTGAGGTTCATCCATTTCAGAGTGGCAGCATTATGATCAGTCACTGTGTAGATCAGACACCCACAGTGTTTCTTACACTGTTTCTGTCTATTTATAATGTATTCTATTCCCAATATCTCAGTCAAAGTACCATCAGCTGCCCTTATACAAATATGAAGTAATGACTCTGAAGGAACTGCATCTCCACTCTACTTTAGCTGTAACTCTGACTTGCAGCAGGCATGTCTCTACATGTGAAGCATATAAAATCATAACAGCTGAGAACTTTAATGTACAAAACCTCTGGCTCCTAATGACAGTTCGAATGACAGTTAATTTAACGGCTCTCATTTTGTAAATTACATTTACTTCACTACCAATAACTTTAATCTGTATTTCTGGTTAATAAACTTAAACACCCCTTGGTGAATGCCTGAGGCTGTATTAAATGGTCTAACAGCATGTATAATTAATTGTTCTTTTGTCTACATTAATTATCTGGTTCAATAATATATATATATAATTGTTATTTTTCTTCCCAAAACTTTAAACTGATGCTGCTTTGAAGCTGTGCAACTGATCAGGTTCTGACTTGACAGGTAACAAGCTGGATACATTGGCTGTCAGATGCTGTGAAAATTTTGCTGCTGCGTCCTTGCAATTGGCTCTGTGATGTATTTTTCAATAAAACCTTTCGAAATCTTCTTCTTGGGAACCGATGAAATGATTGATCTGAAACTTAGCATATATCATCAGCATCCAAACCTGCATCAAGTTTGCGAAGCAGAAGTTGCTGTGATAAATTTTAATGTCAAAATGGCTGCCACAAATCTTATCGAAACGCAGCCCTAACAACAAACTGCTGCTGTTTGAAAACTGTTTGTCCAACAAACTGGTAATTATCGTCCCAGTAACCATGGGATACAAATATGTGAAAATGATGATGTTTTATAAAACAAGACGGCTGCCACTTATACGTTTACATTTGAAATTTAAACCTGTGTCAGTTGACAAACTATTTACTTGACTAACTCCAAACTTCACAAGCATCTTCCCTGATACTGTATCAATACAACTGATTTTTAAAAAATTGTGTTGACTGGAAATGAAAATGGCCGTTTGACACATTTTTTATGAAACCTTTCAAAATCTTTTTCTTGGGAACCGGTGAAGTGATTGATCTGACACTTGGTTTATATCATCAGCATCCAAACCTGCATCAAGTTTGTGAAGCAGAAATTTTTATGTAAAAATGGCTGCCACAAATCTTATCAAAATGCACCTTTAACAGCAGACTGCTACTATTTGAACACCGTTTCAAACATGGTAGTTATTGTCCCAGTAACAATGGAACACAAATATGTCAAAATGGTTATGTTTTATAAAACAAGATGGCCGCCAGGTGTATGTTTACATCTGAAATTTAAAACTGCCTCAGTTGACTAACAGTTTACTTGACTAACTCGAAACTTCACAAGCATCATCCTTGACACTGTAACAATACAACTGACTTTTAAGAAACATCGCATTAAACAAGATGGCTGCCTGACGCATTTTTGAAAGAAAAAAAAACTTTAAAAATGTTCTTCTGTGGAACAGTTGAAGTTGCTGATTTTAAACTTAGCACATTGAGAACTAAACATGCTTAGACAGGTACTGGTACTGGGGCTTGGGAGCCGTAAAACAGCCTGGCAGTTCTAGTTATTATTATTATTATTATTATTATTATTATTATTATTATTATTATTATTATTATTATTATTATTATTATTAGTTCCATGGTGTTTAACTATGAAAATACAATGTATAAAGTAAGACACTGATGCAGGATAAATTACCTCTTTTCAGTATTAATTTCCCAGGGTTAGTAATAAAATTACTGAAAAATAAGAATATACACTACTTATAACTTACCATGGTCTGGCTTTAAAGAAAACTTGAGTGCTTTGTTTAAAATAATAATAATAAAAAAAAGGTTTCTCAACCCTTATAGAAGTTTACCACAGGATTTTTCACTGTCATTTTGCAGTTTTCTCATGCTTTTCCTATACAATAGGTATACTATGCATTTACCAAGAACTTTGCCATGATTAAGCATGTTTCCACAATGCTTTATTACACTTTGCCATGATTTTACTATGTTAAATGTTTATAAGGGTATCTAACACCGTACTATCCAGATTACTGTACTTATGCTGGGTAAATCTCTCAATCATGTCTTGATGAAATGTACGTACATTCATTTATATAATCTGCATTAAATTGATCTGAAATGTACTTAGACAATGCCATGATGGATACTTCCTAACACCTTACAGAACCCAGTCATCATTATCATCAAGATAAAAATGAAACATAGATACACTAAAACATCACACGCAGGTAAGGACATTGTTTGAAAAGTATAGGCCTATGTCATTTTTCTTCTCCTTGCTGTTTATATTTCGTTCCATTTTTCAATTACTCACACACCCAAATGGTCGTCTTCAAACAGCTGGAGCCAGATCTTTTTGCTGTTGTGCTGCTCGGTTGTGGAACTCTATTGCAATTACCGTTAGGCAGGCTGAAACACTGGATTCTTTTAAATCTAAACTGAAAACATACTTTTTGGACTGTGCTTTTGAATAACAGCTCATGTACTGTAAACATAAGCTATTTTGTTTTTAGCTTTGCACAGCTCTTGGGGTGTGTGGTAACATCAGCACACTGTTAATCTTGTTATTTTAGTTTGTATGACAGATTCGTTTGTCATGCATCCTCATCAATGACCGAACAGTGATTGCACTTTCATAAAGTTGTATTATACATGAGTTCGGGAGGTCTCTGCAATTCACATATCACTAAATTGCATTTGTGAATATAACTGTTGCATGTTTGAGTTTTAAGTAATTCTGATGATGGAGAGTTGTAGTGACACTTTCAGTTTGGTTCAGTAATTTGTTTTTCGGTAACAGTTTACATTAAGTATCTCTTACTACACCATCTCTTACTGTACAGGCATGTGCGCTTAGAGATTTTGTGATTTTACAGCCACATGTGTAACTACAGTGTAATTACATGCTAGCATTTGACAACATTTTTTTTTTTTTTAATTTAGTAATTAAGCTAAAATAACATGGTTGTGTTCTCTCACTGCCAGAGAGCAAATCACTATAATAACTCAGCAGTTCTAAAAGTTTTCCTCCTTTATATTTGGACACAGAGTTATTCTTTGAGTCAGCAGTACAGTCATTTTTTTTCACTGTGTTCCTCCTCGCTTCTATTTGTCATGACTAACCAGTGTGTGAAGATGACAGTTTAATACCTAATATATTTTCATTGTGCTGAAAAGCCTCTACAACAAGCTCTCTGTGGTTCCTCTTAACAGAAACAGTGAAACAGGGGCATGGCAAATATCTATTGTAAGGAATGCTCTCTGTATTGTGCTGTTACCTGTGTTTTTACACTGATCACAATACAGTTAAAGACTCACAAAACCACCACACAATTGTTCTCCAATGGTGTCTTTAGAGTATCATTGAGTGCCTTCTCTTTAGTGTGTGGTCCTCAGAGACTGAGCATAGCAGAGACAAGTAACTGCCATCACAAACAGGGCACTTTGACAACCATAAAATATCACAACCTATAAAAAACATGAAAGTAACATTAAGGTGTTTACAGCTGGATGGGTTCTTTTTTTTACCAGCTGACACAGTCACAGAACACTGAAGAAGCAGTTTGAGAAAATGAGGTCAGAGCATAAGCAGTACTGCACTGCGGAAAGAAGAGGGCGCTGCAGTGTTCGTTGAAAGCTGGTGGTGATTTTTTTTTTTTGGCATGTTCTGAAGGGTGCATTCTTTCTTTCTCCGTGTGGGTGAGGTCCCATTAACATTTATTTTTCGTGTGGGCAGCACTGACAAGACAAAACATCAATATGGATGGTTTTGAAAACGTGTGGGAGAACACTAATAAATGATCCACTGCTTCTCTGTCATGCCAAAGACATTCTTGATTGCAGTTAATAGAAAAAACTAAACAAAAAAACAAAACAAACATGATCTGAATTATCTTGATAAATACAGTATTCAGTTCTTAAATTATGAAATAATTGATTTCTATAAATCCTCTAAAGAATCAGAGCAAGGCATATTGACGCAGGATTAGTTATTAACGTAAAATGTTCAAAAGCTATTATGCATGCAAGCCCTAATTTAGTGACACCTGGGGATTTGTAAATCTTAAACAAGTGCTATCTTACAGACTCTGGAAAACAAAACAAACAAACAAAAAAAAAACCCTCCAAAGTCTGTTAATCAAACCCTGTGCAATATAGAAACGAAATACTGCTGATTAATATCTCTAATATAATTTACATCTAAATTAGTCATCATTAACTACAATACTAATGTAGCATAATAGTGTATTAGTTACTAATGCTGATGTTTTCGTTGGCCAAACAAATAGTGCTGTCCTACTCCTAGTCTTAGCAACAGCACAATGGAAGTTAAAACTTTTCTATTGAACCAGAAGGAGAGTTTACTTGTAATGTTATCCGAGTAATTGTTTTCATCAGACAGAGGCTGTGAATTGAATGTAGGAAAACAATGTACTCTCTCGGCTCTCTGGTAGTGGTAAAATGTCATTGCAGAGAAAGTGACGCATTTCTGTGTGTTCAAAGCAATGACCAGAAGCACAATAAATGTCCATAGTAATGTATCTGACAGCTGCCATACTGTCACATAAATTTTTGTATCTGCTCCACACATTGACAAAGTAGAGCGCTGCAGTTTTCATGTCTTCATTTAAATACCTTTAAGGGCACTCTACGGATAGGGATAAACAAATAAACAATTTAAGGTGCATGCAGATTTAATAAACCCATTGAAGAGTCATCAGAAGTTTAATTCTTTATATTTTTTTCTTGCACAGTCTGCAGATGATATAACACAATTTAAATTCAGTTCCTTCATTAACAATAATGGTACTTTTGTTGATTTTGCTGTTAAGTATTGTCCATTAATCCTTTCCCACAAAAGATCGGATTTGTGGAGAAGGTGTTGATCTGTCCATCATAAGAAAGGCTAAGGGCAAGTGACACCTCTCTTTATGTTTTGAACAGTTTCTCTACATTGAAAGCTTTGTACCCATTACATCACCAAGTTTCCAATTAAAAAAATGAAATATAATTTCGAAAAAAGCCACTTCAGTTTGCAAAAAAAAAAAATAATAATAATAATTAAAAAAATGTATTGATTCAACAAACATAGATCAGCTCCCAGCGGCAGACTTTTCTAATCAAATCCGACTCAAAGTAAAAAATAACACTGTTGTGTTCTTCGATTGTCAGAGAGCAAAGCACTATAATAAGTATTGGGGTTGAATCTACTAACTCGGCCATTGTAAAAGTTCTTTTATACTTGTAATTTATATTTGAACACTTTGAATCAGCTTTTATTCACTGTGTTTCTCCTCGCTGGCTTCTTTTTGTCATGACTAACAGTGTGTGAAGAGGACATTTTCATATCTAATATATTTTCATTGTGCTGAATAGTGTCTAACTGTACAACTCCGCAAAGCAATGAGCTCTCTGTGGTTCCTCTCAACAGAAACATTGAAACAGGGGCATGGCAAATGTCTGCTCCTAAAGGAATGAACTCAGCAGCACAGGCTGCATTGGAGAACTGCAAGAGTCCGAAAAGAGGATCCCAAAGCTTCATTGGGGTTGAAACCTTTTGCAAAGAGCTATACATGAGGAGGGTTTCAAATAAAGGAACGGGGTTACAATGAAATCCCCCCCTTTAACCTTATATGCTAAACATAATCCCAATAAATAAATAAATAAATAAATAATGCTAAGACTTTTGAAAAAAAAAATCCCAATATTAGAAACATAGCAGGAGTAAATATACATGTTCGGTCTCTCTGATGAACAATAACCAGACATACTCTGTGATCGATATCCTCTCTCTAACCCATATAGTGCCAAGGGCTGCTCTATAGCAGTGCACAACAAAAAGGTATTTATCTGATTTTTAAACTTGAGTTGCATATTAAGATTGATCTAACCCTAGAAATCCTGCAAACATGATTCAAATCTAGCGAGATAGTGGCTGTGATAATCCTGATTTACCTAAGCTGTCTGATAAGGAACTCACATGTCTGCTCTATAATATTCATATTTATCTCCTCAACCACACTGCTTTTCCATCAATTCTAAACTAGCTAAGGTCTTCACCATGCTTAAAATAGTGCCAGTATATTGCTCTAGCTTGCAATTGCACAAATCTTGTAAAAAAAAAAAAAGATCCTCTTATCAACTTGGCTTTTGATCCTGTTCCTTTCTTTTTAATCTTCTCCTCTCAAAATCGATAAAGCAGTCTTTCCAGCCTCAGACAGTTTGACATGGGATGCCATCTTCATCAGCTTGATCACAATGTAAAGGATTAACTGTCTGTAACTACATAACTTTAGTGAGAATGCAATTCTAGGTGGAGACTGTTATAAGTAATAACTGCCAGGTTATTAATCTACCCCTCTGTTTTGCTGCGATTCAGATGGACAGTAAAATCTTGATTATCAGATCTAGACCCAGAATGTAAATACAGATAATGAAGTGGGTTTAAATGGATAAAGAAGGTAATCCAGATGATTAGTCGTATATTTATGTAGTTAATAATTTCTGTTCTCAGTTCCGTTCCCAGCTATTGCATACATACAAGATGGTTTGTATTTCAGGCTATCCCATTTATTAATTTTTTTCATTTTGTTTACTATGTTAACTTATTATTATTCTTTGTCATTTTCTGCCTTGCTGAATTCAATGAGGGGATTCTGCCAGTTACAGAAAGCTTGAATGGCCATGGATATGAAATGTATTGGAAATATCTTTGGATTTGGGTCACTGGCGCTGGATAACAGGAGAAAGAGGGACTGCATTTATGACTAACATGTCTTGCTTTCCCTTTGTAAAGAGGTATTGTTATATATTACAAATATAAAACAAGTTGCATAACACTTTAGAACATGTGTGGGTAATTGGAATGCAATTCTGTGAAATCGGAGGTTTAAATTCAATCTAAATGAAGCAAATAAAAAACCCAAAACATAATGTAAAAATATTGATGAAAACTAACACACAAAAATCCTAAGCAACTTATATGACAAACAAGAACACGCATCAGATACAATTGTAGTACAAAAGTTTTAGCTATCTGATCTGTAATTATTATGGACTGTAAGGTTTCTTTAAATAGATTAAATGGCTTGCTGTTAAAGTGGGTGGATGGTGTAATTTTCCAGCATTTATGAAACAGGCAGTGATTAGGATTTAAGGTGAATGGAAAATGGTATACATTAGACATGTTTTGTGTACAGCGAGACAAAGCAGGCTTCAGTGACAACCTTTCTTTATATATGAACACGGAAGGGGCAAACACGAAAGTGGCAGTATCTGATACGCCAGTCCCCTGAAGTTAAGTGGTTAAGGGTGAGGCATGAGTTGGGCATTTCCCTTGTATGTGAACATTTATAAACACAGAAACTAATAATAACCCACTTCTGTAATTACTGTAGAAGTCTATGCAGTACGTCTGACGCAAAGCTTAATTGTTCAAACGCAGCTAACAACAAAAGATTGTACCCTTATTGGTGTAATCAATCCATTGTTCAGCAAGCTGTTCCTTTTTTATCTTTGAAGTTTCAATGGTATTTTGAAAAGTGAACTTCTGATCAAAAACTGTGCCTTTCTATAATTATTTAAGATCGTCTTTCTGAATAGCACCTACACCCACAGTTCCATTGTGGTTCACTGGTTCTGTCATTACTTGCTGCTAATATAGAGCTAGAGCATATCTTGGAACTAAGAAAACAAACGCTGGGCAACAAGAGTAAGTGGGTTGCCATTGACAACCCTTTATTCACTTTTCTGAGCACCTGGCCCCATTCTATCCAACCATCAACTCTTGTTATATAGCATTGTAGAACTCCTGTGGGAGATCCTATTCAATGCCATATGATAATCAAAAAAAAAAAAAATGTAGCAGGTCCTTAATCTGCATTAGCAGACTGGGTCAGAAAATACAGCATTTTTTTCCTTATTCATTTTGATATCCCATAACAGAGGGTTTCATGCCTGCTGATCAGTGTCCGTTAACAAAGAAATATAAATAAATTGAGATCTCCAATAACCCACTTGCTGGTTTTGACTTAAGAAATGTTTCAAAATATTTGTACTGTTTTTGTAAGTTTTAAAAATCTGTACCTGCACACAATACTCTTTCAAAACAGTGCTGTTCTATTTGTGCAGTAGTGCCTGTCTTGCTGCAAAAGAAAATTTCATAGTCAACATTCACAAAAGGTAGCTGCATTAACTGCCTGTCTTTTTCTTGCTTCTTTTTTCTACATTTGAAATTCACACACGATTAGCTGATTTCACAGTCTGTATCCATTTAATTTCTTTTCCAGCACTTTTCGGATGATGGAACTACCCCTAATGATCCCTTGATCGTTCTCTCTGGTGCATTGTGCTGTCGGCTCACACTGATTGTTACGGATGTGTTTTTAGAAGTGCAAACAAAGAGATGTGTACTTTAGTCTTCAGCTTATTTTGAAATTTTCTGCTCTCAGCGAGAACGGCCTCTTCAGGTCTTCAGAACAAACTCCATTTATTTTACGAACAATGTCAAGTAGAAGCAGCTTTCAGACACACAATTACGTCTGTCCTCTGTCTACCAAAAAAATTATAAAATCTCATATTTCAAGAGATATATTTTATTTAAATTCTTCATCCTGACAAAACTATATTGATTCATTTCCGATGAGTGAAGGCCTGTAATTGGATGCATGTACATATCTTGGAATTAATTGAGTTTTAATGTTGGTTACAGTACCAATGTATGTGTACAGTGTGTTTGTTTCCATATTTATTATATCTATATCTGGGTTATTTTAACATTTTCCACCTTTCCTGTGGATTCATAAAATCTGGCTGTGTGTGCAATTTACAAGATGAGAATTTCTTTATGTGTCTGTCGCTGTGTTTGTGTCAGAAAGGCATAGGAGAGAATATCCTACTGAGCTTGGTATGGGAAAAATAGTTAACTCAGAGTGAGGGGTCACATTGCGCGGTTTATTAATGAGGAGACATCATGGATTTATTTTTTTGAACAAATTCAATCCCATAGGTTTTACATTTAAAGTTGCTGGCTGGGTACATTGTATGCTACAGTATAAAGTGTGTAATAAACTTCAAATGAATATCTTAAGGCAGCTGGAAGCAAGTAACTTTGCCAACAACAAATGAATTGGTGTATCTCCTTTCTGACCTTCACCTTCACAGTGGAAAGCTTCATATCACAGGGGGAAAGAAAACTACACCTGCACATGACTGTATATATGAATTCAACATTTCTGCTTGGATCAGCAGGTGTAGGATACACTGCTGTGAACTTTGTTGCTATGGGAACTGTTCTGGATTATGTTAATTGATACACCACTGTAATATTGTTTTTCAGAATTTCTTTTTATTTAGGAAATAGGTATTCATAACATACAACTGCACCCATCATGTGATTGGGCAATGTCATCTGAACTTCTATAGAAACTAATTAGAGGGATATTATAACACAGTGCTTCAGTGCTTGTGAAACTGCACTGTTCTTCAAGGGCTGTGCTGGCTGATTCAATATTTAAATTGTGGACAATAGAGGGCAGAGCTGGTTAACAGATGAGACGTGATTTCTGCTTGCAGCCGAGGAGCTGCACAGCACTGTAGTTTGATAAAATTAGTCTTTTAGCTGAAAACTTTTTTTTTTGTCTTAATAATGAGCCACAGAACTTCTCTTTGAACCTCTCTCACCTTCCAGGGGCGACATTCTTTAGTTGGTCCTATATGTAAACAGCATAGACTGCACAGTTTGCCTGAAAACCAACAGCAGTGTCAATAAATGTTCATGTGGTAAGCATTCGTTTTTTTTTTATTTTGTTTTGTTTTTTTTGCTTCAAGCTGTTGATGCTTTAAACCTGTAGTGTAAAATAGAGTTGGCATGGATGAGTAGTGAATTGTGGGATTCTCTAAAGAGACAAAGGTTAGAACCAGACAGTATGCTTTTGCTGCAGGTGCTGTGTCTAAGTTGAAGAAAACCAGGTTTTTGGTTCACTGGCTCTGCTGTCAAACAGTGTTATACACTTAAATAACCAGTATTGGGAGTATGATAAGGGAAAAACATGGTGATGTTTTATTCTGAGTTTATCCTATGACAGCAGTTGTGTTTTAAGTTAAGTAGCTGAAGTTTAAAAGGTACCAGTAATTAAAAATAGTTGACAGAAACGGTCTGGTAGTTTGTAAATGCCAAAACAGAACATTTTGCCCTTTAAGTTTTTACCTTCAACATGGTTGCCATGGAGAGATGCATGAAATAAGGTAAGTTGAAGAGCAGAACAATTCTTGGGTCAGGCTGAGGTTGATACATGTTTTATCTGGTAATGATTTCAGTGGAATCTCTGTTATTTCTTTGCTATACATTTATAAGTGTTGCGTAGCTGCCTCTAATGTGGGCTTACATTATTCTATTCTGTGGTAATATTCAGATGGAAAATTACATTTTCTAGATCCACATCTATCTATCAGACAAAACTCCCTTGCTGTTAGGCTTCTTGGTGCGGCCGTAAAAAATTAAAAATTGAAAAAAAAAAACCAAAACCCTGCCTCTTTTTAGAGCAGCCTGTTGATGGGCGTTAACCATTGGTTGAGTCAAGTCCAATTATACCCCCATAATATGAATCCAACATCTCACCGCCTTATAAAAGTCTCAGAACTCTCGTATTATATGAAGTTCCAAAAAATATGCATGTATAAGTAGATTTATAATGGCTTGTCTTTGCAGAGGGAATCTGAGTGGCAATTGAAATGCAATACTCTTGCACTGTATGCCACAAGAACCCTTTTACAGGCAAGTGGGATGTAACATAATGGACATGCTAATGGTTTTGTGCATGTAGATTTATTTTAAAGGTGACATTTTGTAACAGGGTATTTCATTGCCATGCAACCTAAAGCTGGAGAACATAGTCAGTATCCATGCAACATGCTGATAGGCTAAAAGGATGTGCTTTTTGGGTGATTCATTTTCTAATAAATAGTTTATCTCTACTGTCACATTGGATTGGCTTCATGGCTCTATCCTAAGTGAGCCCTTGTATTTAATTAATTACAGTGACTGCCGTCGTTGCCCGTCTAAAAGAATCAGGATTTGTATAAAGTTGTTAAATAGCTGTTCCCAGCATGACTCTTAGCTATAAATATATTATCTGTTTGGCACACTGCACAACATTAGCAATGGATGGCTTAGTTGCTAATATAAAATAACTGTTTAAATGCATTTTATGGGGGGGGGCAACAATACAAATCACTATACAATTTGATCGTGTAATGCATGGGCTTGTGTTTTAGAAAACCGTAGAAAAGAAAGAAAAAATGAACATGTGTGTATGGACTTGGATATGAAAGCAAAGGATTACCTACATTTTCTCACCACACAGCATGTGCCCTATATATCCCATACCCCTGCTTGGAGATTACACAGTAATGGTATAAGGAATAATACATATACAAATGTAGGTAATAATGAAGTACGGCAATTCAGTTGATTAAGAGCAAATATTGAGAATGTGCTGTATAGATGTAGGGACTTGTCGAATTGTATTTGTTATAATACATACTTGGATCAATCACCGTCTGTAGTGCTGTAGCCCTGTAACAAACCCTTTGGTTAAAAGAGAGCACTTAGGCTGAAAACTGAAAACTGCCTGCAAGTCTTATCTTCATTGAATATAGCAGAGAAACTATAGGTGAGAATTGCCATGAAGTCTTATTACCAGCAGGGTAATGACAGAATTATTGAATGATGAAAACAACTTTAAGAGCAAATTGTTCAAAGTAGAAAGGATATAATGGATTGCTCGGGTTCTAAGCATTTCCAATGTAAACTCCAGTGTGTTTACAACCACGGAGCAACTAAGGAAAACAAGTCAATGAAATTGTGACTACAGTATGCCATTAGCAAAACAACATCAATTGGAAATGTGTTGGAATCCAAGCATGAGGCAGTTAAGAAACCCGTGGCAATAAACTAGATTTGTGAATTGGACAACAGATTAATTGCTCTAGTAATTTAGCACATATGGACAGCTATTTACTCATTAAGAGGAACGCGTCTGTCTGATCAAGTAGCAATTCTATAGAAGCTGTGATCTGGAGAGCCAAGAGAGGTATTTGGAGAAAGCCATGATACTGGGGAGCTGTTTTCTTGTTCTGAATCCCTGCTTTTTTTTCTGTTTGTTTTCAAGCGGCGTGTTAAAGAACCAGACCTATGCCCTATTTTCTGTCAGCCATCTGAAGCTCTAATTTAATGAGCAGACCCTGACAGCTGGACTTACTCATTCATTATTTTTCTGTTGACAAATCCCATATTCGGTACACGTATTTGAACTTAATCTGGAGGCTTCCAGTGTAAGCACAAGACAAGAGTGGTACTAAGGCTGCATTCACACTGGGTCCATTTCAAAAAGACTCGTCTGGTTTGTTTAGTTTGTAACAATGTATCAATTTGCTTGCTGTTCACACTTATCTGAGCGCAAAGGGACTGAGTTCATTTGGATGCAAGCTTTAAGGACCGAGTTAGTTTGTGTTTACAATGCATTGTTCAAGTGCACTTTTATATGGTCTGTGAACTGAATGTTTACAATATATTGCAAGGTATCTTGAAAGATGGCAGCTGCTGAAGTTTTGCTCCAGTTTTAATATTCTTTCATATTGCTGTGGAAGAAAGCAGGGGAACGGGGAAGTACTTTGCTAATTTAATCAATACATGTGTTGAATGGCGTGCAGTAGGAAAAGAGTGCAGTATTCAGTTACAAACACTACACAGTTCACCTACTGGCATTCATTTGAGAAAAGACTAAATATATTTTATAAGTTTTGTCCAGTTGTTCGGGTTAGATTTTTGAGCCTGACCAAATTTATATCTGAGCTTTAGTTTCTTGCTATATCAAATCAGATCAACGTGAAGCATGTTCCATTTCAAAGGTTCTAAAGGGGGGTTTTCACACTTTTTAGTATTTAGGCACCTGGAGCTGTGAGCAGATAATGATGTGAAACACAAAAATAAATGCTGTAGATTCAAGATACTGAAGATTAGCATGAAGCTAGTGTTTAGTATTTTGTTTAATTTAATGGGTACCTTGACAAGTTACTTTTGTTAAGTGATTTGGGCTGCTATGTCATGATAAATGGTTGCAATGTGTGAGTACAAGTTGTGGTTTAGCCCTAAAAACAGCACATGCAAAACCAAATCAGAATTGGCAACGATACCTTTACTAAAACCGCTGTTGACTAGAAAGAAAGATAAGGGTATGATTCCGTACTTGAATTATAAAGAAAGTTGCGCAAGAATGAATGGGTGTTCTAGCGCTCTCTGATCATCAGAATGGCAATGTTGCTTTCACTCAGGGTGAAGCTAAGCAGAAATAGCATTTTCACACCAGGGATGTCACTTATTATTGCATGACCTCAGTCATGTGGACTGTTATAACTTGCTTTTCAGCTTGTCTTTGCCCATGTTAGTATGAGTGACAGTGTTTTTGAAGTCGACTCTACTCCAGGAATATTTTATCAGCACTGATTTACATTGTGTGTGTGTGTGTGTGTGTGTGTGTGTACCTAAAGCAGCAGCTGAGGAGATAATTAATAATAGTTGATATAGGCGAGGTGTGAGAACAGGAAACCATACAAAGAGATGGAGACCATACCCATACTGTATGTGTATATATATATAACCCAAACCCTCAACCTCACTATAACCCTAACCTTCATCCTAAACCTAACCCTGACCCAAACTTAACCCGAACCCTAACCTTCATCCTAACCTAAACCTAACCCTGAACTTAACCTTTATCCTAACCCTAACATTAACCTTCATCCTAACCCAAAACTAACCATAACTATAACTTTCATCCTAACCCTACCCCTAACCTTCATCCTAACCCGAACCCTAACCTTTTCTAAGTCTTTTCAAATAACGAAGATAGAATAACTAAAACAGAGGTCAGAGAACCACTGGCAAACTCAGACCATAACATGGTCTCATTTGAAGTGTTTTTTAAATCCCCAAAAGTAAAGACTAAAGTTAAGGTTTACAATTTTAGAAAAGCAAACTATGAAGGCATGAAACAGAGACTAACAGAAGTAGATTGGAATAAAATAGAGAAAACACCCACAGAAGAAGGATGGTTGTTCTTCAAAAATGTAGTACTAGAGGCGCAAAACAATTACATCCCTAAAGTAGACAAATCTAAATGTAAAACTAAATTGCCAAAATGGTTTAATAGATCAATTAAAAAAAATATTCAGCGAAAAAAGGCACTTTACAGAGCATTAAAAAAGGACCAAAAAGAAAGTACGCAGAAAGAGTACACGGAACTGCAAACGCAAGTCAAAAAGGAAGTTAGAAAGGCCAAGAGAGAAATAGAAATGAACATTGCTAAGGGAGCTAAAACCAATTCCAAAATGTTTTTCCAATATTACAACAGCAAGAGAACATTCAAAGAGGAGATTAAATGTTTAAGAGATACAAATGGCAAAATCGTAGAGGAAGAAAAAAAAATAGCAAATATGTTAAATGATTACTTTTCACAAGTTTTTACAAAGGAAGATACTGACAACATGCCCCACATGTCATCCAGTTCCTATCCAGTTTTAAATAACTTTAGCATAACTGAGGCAGAAGTGTTAAAGGGACTAGGAGCTCTTAAAATAAACAAATCCCCTGGGCCGGATGAGATCCTCCCAGTAGTACTCAAAGAAATGAAAGAAGTAATTTACAAACCGCTAACCAAGATCATGCAGCAGTCTCTTGACACAGGGGTGGTACCGACAGACTGGAAAATTGCAAACGTAATACCGATCCACAAAAAGGGAAACAAAACTGAACCAGGTAACTACAGACCAGTAAGCCTGACTTCTATTATATGCAAACTTATGGAAACTATAATAAGATCCAAAATGGAAAATTACCTATATGGTAACAGGGTACTGGGAGACAGTCAACATGGTTTTAGGAAAGGGAGATCGTGCCTAACTAACTTGCTTGATTTTTTTGAGGATGCAACATCGATAATGGATAATTGCAAAGCATATGACATGGTTTATTTAGATTTCCAGAAAGCTTTTGACAAAGTCCCGCACAAAAGATTAATTCTCAAACTGAACGCAGTTGGGATTCAAGGAAACGCATGTACATGGATTAGGGAGTGGTTAACATGTAGAAAACAGAAAGTACTGATTAGAGGAAAAACCTCAGAATGGAGTGTGGTAACCAGCGGTGTACCACAGGGATCAGTATTAGGTCCTCTGCTATTCCTAATCTACATTAATGATTTAGATTCTGGTATAGTAAGCAAACTTGTTAAATTTGCAGACGACACAAAAGTAGGAGGAGTGGCAAACACTGTTGCAGCAGCAAAGGTCATTCAAAATGATCTAGACAAGATTCAGAACTGGGCAGACACATGGCAAATGACATTTAATAGAGAAAAGTGTAAGGTACTGCACGCAGGAAATAAAAATGTACATTATAAATATCATATGGGAGATATTGAAATTGGAGAAGGAATCTATGAAAAAGACCTAGGAGTTTTTGTTGACTCAGAAATGTCTTCATCTAGACAATGTGGGGAAGCTATAAAAAAGGCTAACAAGATGCTCGGATACATTGTGAAAAGTGTTGAATTTAAATCAAGGGAAGTAATGTTAAAACTGTACAATGCACTTGTAAGACCTCATCTTGAATATTGTGTGCAGTTCTGGTCACCTCGCTATAAAAAAGATATTGCTGCTCTAGAAAGAGTGCAAAGAAGAGCGACCAGAATTATTCCGGGCTTAAAAGGCATGTCATATGCAGACAGGCTAAAAGAATTGAATCTGTTCAGTCTTGAACAAAGAAGACTACGTGGCGACCTAATTCAAGCATTCAAAATTCTAAAAGGTATTGACAGTGTCGACCCAAGGGACTTTTTCAGCCTGAAAAAAGAAACAAGGACCAGGGGTCACAAATGGAGTTTAGAAAAAGGGGCATTCAGAACAGAAAATAGGAGACACTTTTTTACACAGAGAATTGTGAGGGTCTGGAATCAACTCCCCAGTAATGTTGTTGAAGCTGACACCCTGGGATCCTTCAAGAAGCTGCTTGATGAGATTTTGGGATCAATAAGCTACTAACAACCAAACGAGCAAGATGGGCCGAATGGCCTCCTCTCGTTTGTAAACTTTCTTATGTTCTTATGTTCTTCACCCTAACCCTAACCCTAACTCTGTGTTGGTTGGTGCCCAGCAGTTTTCCCACGCAAACTCAAAGACAGATACAATTCAGAATTATAGCAAACATAATACAAAATCTAATTAGCTTATTTTAAAAAAATAAAATAAAAAATAAAAAAATCATACTTTCTATGGGAAATTATTCAAGTGGTTCATTGAGTTTGAGAAATGTATCATTAACGTAGAAACAGATTTCAAAGCTTCTCCACCAGTGGGTTGGAGCAGAGAGACACTGAGAGGCAGAGAGATAAATATGCAAAGTGTATTTTCCCCAACTTCAAAAAACCTTTTGCTCAGTCTTTATGGAAACAGCAGACAAGCTATTAGCAATCTCATTTTTTTTTGTTTCCATAGTGCAATCCATTTCAGCAAAGGATGCTCATTACTTTTAAGATGAAAAGGCAAATGATGATAAAAAAGAAGTGTCTTGAGCAACACTGTGGTTACTATGCATTCAGAGCATGGTTTAAGCAGATCTTTGATCAAAAAGTAATGGGGGGGGGGAGGGGGGGGGGGGTTAAAGACTAAATGCAGCATGGTTTCCGTCTAGCAGATACATTTAGCATTTTATAAATGGGGAAACAGCCATAAGACAGGATTAATGGCATGGGGAGCTGGTTATAAAACAAAGCAACGAGGGGCTGGCTTAGTAATGGCATTGCTGCATGGCATCCGGTAATCATAGCATTGTAAGCTTGCAGGTTTAAATCCTGTTCGCACTGAGATGCCAGTCTTCCAAAGGGGTGGGTTATGATGGTCATTACACTACCACAGGTTAGGGAAAAGCTGTCTCCAAGTCACACACAGTAGATTAGTAACTTTCTGGTAATGGTGCTTCTGGGCTGGTGGTGTACTTCGATCCTTTTATCAGTAAGACATGGGCTGGATTTGCTTTTCTTCTGAATAGGAATTAATCTCAATTTAACACAATTTGCAATTTAACATTACTTCAAAGCCCCAAAATCAAAATATCTCAGTTGTCATCCCAGTAGCTGCACTTAATTAATGCTTTATTTGATTTTCATTTCAAATAAGATACACTTATTATCAGCAACCAAGAAAATAATTCTGGTTCAGCTAAATCAATTCTCCCTAATTTTACAATCTACATGTTTTTTTTCGCCTTTCATAAAAATACACTGCATTCTAGCAAACATTGATCGCCCTTGAAAAAAAGATTTCATCTTCTAATGTCCAATAGTTGTTAGATATGTATTTATTAACTTTTTAAAACAAAATGGTAACTTTACATTGAAGTGAAATATTTGTAACTTTTGGCCCTGCTTGTGATGCCCTGTAAGTCTGACCTCAGAAATTAATCTGTTCATGCTTTTATTTAAGTAGGTCACGCACAGCCATAAGCAAGTCCTTTGAAAGCAGTTAAGAATATTAAATGAGTCTGCATTTGTTGATATAAAAATTAACATGATTTTTTAATGAAGATCCTTTCCTGAAAATTAAAAGATTAAAACAAATTTAGTTCACAATAAGAGGGATTGTAACTTTAAAATGTACACCAGGAGAGTTGATTACCTTTGCTGAACTGTTGATCTGGTGAGCTGGCGGACTTTTCATTTGTTTGCTGATATCAGCTGTGCAGAATGGGGCAAAGAAGAAATGAGTGTGCAGTACATTGCTGAAATCTGCTGTGAAAAATAGATTTCTATCTTGTGAAAGTGCATTTAAAGTTGTTCTGGTATATAACAAAAGCCTGGAGCATTAGTCAACTATAAATGCTCACAACAACTCCAAAGACAACTTTAGTTCCACTCACTTATCTTAACTGACAGCCCCTTGCGGTAAAACTGTGCTGCTTCAAATCCTTGCCTTCCAGTATCACTGATTAAGCAGGTTTTGAGATAGTTTATTCTTTTGTCTGTGCATTCCTTGTATTTTTAAACGTTTGTTTCGATTAAACACTACGTAGTTTAACGAGTTGGTCTATTTATCCAAATATACCAATTGTGTTGCATGATTAAATGAATGTGATGCAATATTCAGTATGTCAATATATTGTAAAAATATATTATGATAATTGCAAAATAGATTAATATATTGATACATATATTTTCATATATATGAATGGTAGCAAGTATGTATGTATGTACGTACTTCTGTAATCTACTGTTATCTTCTACCCATCAATCCATTTTTTAATCACTTTGGGACTTTACATCATTTGAAGGATTGTGTAAAGGCAACAGCTAGATAGATTGCCTTCATTAATGTACACTGTATTCTGAGAGGCAGACACATTGCAAACTAACCTCTGAGAGGCATGTCATTGCAATGCCATTAGGCAGTATGATACCTGCTTAAATCACATGTCTGACAAGTAGCTGTAAGAAAGAAAACTAATGGCGTACGATCATGTTCTCTGTTTACCAAGCTGATCAGTTACCATCTTAAACTAGTGATTTGTCTAAATATATAGCAGGCTGCTGAGATGAAATGGAATCCTAATAGAAATCAATGTTACTCAAACATATGATGGTACCCACAGTTCAGAGCATATCTGCCTTAGGATTTAGATTTACAAATAGGCTTCTGATGGGATTGACATGTTAATAAAGCTGGAAAAGAGTGAAAAGTGATTGTCTGGTGTGGTTTACCTCAAGATGATGTTTGAGAGGTTGTCAGTGCTTTTTTTTTTTTGTAGCACTGTAATGGGAAACATGCAAGTAAGAATACAGTACTTACCATACCGAAAAGTAATAATACATGTTATAAAGTAGAACTAATGCAAACAGACAAGACCAATGTTCATGATGCCATGTGTTTACAGAAAAGCATTTACTAATATATAATTAAGGGAGAGATCAGTAATCATTCAGCTCTATGCAAAATGTAAAGCTTTAAATTAGAGAAACATCACATCAATCATCTTTCAGATTCCAGAAGAGTCTATTGAAAACACTAAAACTCAATTTTGTCTCAATGGCTTGGGAATTGTATAGTATGGTACCTGCAAAACAAAGGATCAGATATTATCGTATACTTCTTTGCTGTGCATCTTGCAGTTGATTATTCTTCAGATCACTGCATGACATGTACTCGAGGCAGGCAGTTGTACTTCATGTGTTTGTGTTGACCTCATTGGTGAACACGTTTGATGTCTTAAAACATCAAACGTCTTTGGAAAACCAGTCTCTTTTGATGCTGCATTAAAAGCTGTAATTGAATGTTTGTATATTTTGTTTTTTTTTTCTTCTCAGATGATACAAAATGTTGATCTGTACTTTGTAAGCTGCAACCTTTAATTTGTTTTCCTCTTAAATATACTGTTGTGGTATTCAAAATATTATGGGGGGCTGATTGTCCCCATTTATAAAGATAAATGAGAATTATGGTAGCCAGGGTAGAAAGAATTTAAATCTGTCTTTGATAAGACAGTGTTGATTAAATACTTAATGTCCATCATTTAGAAAGGACCTTGATTTATAGGGATGCATTTTTTGGCTCAGGGTACCCCTTACTGGTCCACCAGCATCACTTTATGCAATGCTTGATATTCACATATGCTTGATATGCTTGTTGAGTGCATCTTTTAATGGACTAAAACTATAAAAGAGAAATCAATCATATTACCAAAAGAACTGGTTACAAACTAATTTGCAACCCCAACTACACCTGCAGGAGAAAGACAGGGTTAACTCCCCTTCGTTCAGTATCCCTGAAGATCTTGTGATTAATTTATGATTGCTCTAGGGTTTTCACTTGAGATGTAACTTGAAACCAAAATCACGATCATGCTCATCGCACAAAATACTATATGTATGATTGACAGGATCTAATGCACTTTTTGTTCCTCAAGCTGTTTTAGAAATCCTGGTACTTAACCTATAGCAAAGGTCTTATAAAATATCACTTAATCTAGCCCTGTGAAAGGAGAGTGCCACATTGAAAAACAATAATGAACCAGGCCAGGTTTGAAAGGCTTCAGGGAATATGGTTTCTTCAATTCCTTCTGCTTGTCTGCTGATTTTTGGATTCGAGGGAAAGCAATCAAAAACCAAATGCATACCTATTGGAATGGTGGTTTTGGAGAAGTAGATTCTCTTTACTCTGCAGGGTGTCCTGTCCAGTAAGATTGACCCCTAGAGGTTACACTCTTAAGTAATTATCGATTGTCAAACTATCAGTTAAGCATTACATTTTACTCTAGACACTGACTTAGGTTAAATACTCATTGATCCACTCTAATTGAGTTTGTCATTGTTAATTGGGAAGCAGATTGCAGCATTGGAGCAGTACATTTAAATATTACTTCTGTTTCTATACCACACTTTTGTTTATATCTTTGACCTAAATCATGCATTTCTTATTACAGAAACAGAACAACATGAATCCCACGGCTAGCTGGAGGCGTTCACTGGACTTGCACTGGGGAGGGGCCCTTAATCCAAAATGAGTCCCTGCGTTTGCTTTGTTTTAGTGGGTTGTTTTAAGGTTCACTTTCGACCAAGCACTCGTGCAGGGAGGCTTGAGGACAAAACACCATAAAGGGCTCAAGTTGGGGAGAGGATAAATTGCAGAGCCAAGCAGAAGCTAGTTGAAGAAAGGAGGGTGCTGTGAAGAGGATCAATGTGATGCACCCTTCTCAAGTGATAGAGTTAGTGTTTATACTGGGAAGAGGATCAATGCGATGCACCCTTCTCAAGTGTTTGTAAATCCTGCTGGCGGTTTCGTGGTTTGGGTTTTCTATTGAGCATTCGGGACTGCAATATATACAGTACTCAATGTGTGTGTGTGTGTGTGTGTGTGTGTGTGTGTGTGTGTGTGTGTGTGTGTGTGTGTGTGTGTGTTTTAATGTTTAGATGTTTCTTCCTAAAAGGATAAGGTTTTTTTAGAATCGTCATACTGACACGTTCCTTCCTTGAAGGTACGTGCTGACATTTTTTCCTTGAGCATTGACCGTTTATTCAACATTCCATTTACTCTTGACAGACAAAAGGCCTTTTAGCACCGAAGTTGTATCTCTGACAGCATAGCAGAGCACTAATTACAATCTTGAAAGCTGGGTGTAATTTTTTTAAAACAAATTCTTTGCAGTTTATTAATTGTTCTTTCATGGAAATAAAGGTTAAAGAAGTCAAAGTAAATGTAGGTCAACAGACACGTGTCATTATTGTAATGATGTTAAGGAAATCAATAACAAAATTAAAAGCTGTATGTTTACGAGGGAGCCACTACACTGCAATAGAACTATTATTCAGGCTGGTTTATTGTATCACTTCTATTTCTCATGGCTGGATTTTTAAATGTAAATAGCTGAGTGCATCTTTATATAGCTACATCTTTTTTATGTGTTATTTAAATAATGTTTAATAAATAAATCAAGTTTGATATTAATTATTTAAACTGTTTTAGACTGTTTGCTTTTTTAAGTGTAATGTTCTATGCATATACAACTTAAATCTATAATAATAATAATAATAATAATAATAATAATAATAATAATAATAATAATAATAATAATAACACTATGTAACACAATTTTTGTTCCTGGGTAGTAAGTGTTATTTCCTAATTGCTTATGCCTCAAAAGTATAGAAAATGGCTATTATTCCCCACAAACTTTGCTTTTGTGACCAGGACAGTGATATTTCAAAATATCACTATTTCCAATGGGAAAACAGGCAAATGTGTGTCTTTTCGTTCACATAAAGTCAGAAAAAAACAACATATGAATCCAAATTAACATGTATTTATACTAATGTAATACAAAAATGACTACAAAAGATTTAGAAGTGAGTAAATAAATGTGTTACACGGTGTAATAATAATAATAATAATAATAATAATAATAATAATAATAATAATAATAATAATAATAATAATAATAATAATATGATGTAAGCTTTTTAACAGGGCCATTGTCTCACTCAACAGGGTCCTGCATTTGTTTGCAATTATTAAACTGTGTGTTGATCTTTAATTAGTGCTAATCAACAATAATTGCATCATGTTAATTAATTGCTAATCCTGAGTATATTTACTTGCAGCTGTGCCAAACATTAGTCATGTGGACCCTTACTGATCTATAATCATGCACTGGGATATCATGCAATAACTCAGAAGATAAAAGATTAAAAAATAGCTAAGATGCTCAAGTAGAGCAAATCAGTTAATGAGTAAAAAAAAGTATTTTTTTTATATATAATATATATATATATATATATATATATATATATATATATATATATATATATATATATATATATAATATATATATAATTTCATTTAATTACCATATAAATTGCTTTACTGCCAGAACAAAAGCACATTAATACTTTACTTATTGAGGGATACTGATTAATCACCTACTCTTGTAAGTTTACAATATTAGAACCTGTGGCACACATTTCAGTTATGGAACACAAGTCATACAGGCTGCTTCCAGTGTAATTCTGATAATGTAAGTACCAATAGTCCTCACTGTAAATGCAGACATGGCTTACTTTATTTTCTTGAGTTGTACCATCCAGGTCGGGCTGAAACAGAACTGCTGCCATAAGACATAAATAAACAAATTTTAGCTATATTTGTGACAATATATCCAAAAAGTCTTCAGTAGAAACAATATGTAAAACTTCCATTAAAAGAAGCCCCTAAGGATCATAGAGGCTAAAATGTACGGCAAGAGTCACATTGAAGTGCTACTAGCAGGTAAATTTTCCCAGTATAACCTGAACTGCTTTGGCTGCTGCAAAGAGCAGCTGTTGCTTAATCATATCTACAGTTTTCCCTGCTAATTACCTTTGAACTTTGAAGCTTTAAAGCAATTGATTAATTATTAATAGCAGGATCCCGCCAGCCTTTTAAGTGGTTTCAAACCGTGACCCCAGAAAGAAACAAGGTTTTCAAACATTATTGATTTAGCATTTCGAGCATTATGGAGCAAAAAGGGAAAAGTCTGTGTTTGTGCTTTTCTCATTGACCTCTTAATGAGGCATCTCTGAACATAATTTGTCATACTTTTTCATTTGATTTAAACCCCCCCGCCCCCCCCCCTCCCTAGGGATGGGGGAATCCTTAGGGTTCATATACTGCAGGAAACAACTTGTCAAAAATCACGCATTGAGGACTTGACCATGCTTTGGCTGTTGTATGCAGGGAAATATTTGATGACAAGCAAACACATGATTGAGAAGACTTTGGGCAAAGGAAGTTATGGGATCAAATAAATAAATTATTACAAATCATTACCTACCCTCTAAGCCATAGAAATCCCTTGCCCTGTTTAAACACATGCATGCTTTATGTAATGATAATTATGATTAAAAGCCAGTCTCTGAGTCCCTTTAGTATTCTGACTCACTATCTTATTTCAACATGGGATAATATGGTTCAATTGACCCCAGAACTCCACTAGTAATAAATAACAAAGATGTTGTGCTTTGTTATTGTTTGCTATGAAGCAGGTTCTCTGAACACACAGAATGTGTTTCTGACATACAGGGTGCAGAGAAACACTGCTGTTCAGATTCTTGTGATACTATTCAGAATCCATTTATGAAGGTCTACTCTAATGATGCTGCAATGAATCTCCATAAGACCGTGCTTACCTGCTCTTTAGTTAAATGGTAAGTTGTTTATCACTGAACCATCCAACCCTTGACTTTCCATTCATTCCAATGGGCTGTGGTGGCAATTTATCACAATGCCACCATTTAATCATTTCATAATATTAAAACACTGACAGACTGCACCGACACAGGCAAACCGGCACATTGCATTCCAGGAGACATTCTTGCGTATATTGTAAGGATACACGCAAAGTGATTTGCGGGTGCAAAACATAATGTGATGTAAGGATTTAGCCTTGCACTTAGGCAATTGCTGACCCTCCAAAAACTTTAAACCTCTTCTTACAAGGTGAAAACCATTGTAGAAGCGAGTAACTAAGAGCTGTATAAAAGCACACACCTGCAGGGACCTGTTATTGGCTTCAGGGTGGCTACTGTGGTACACTTCCTGATGTGGTGGCATTTGGCTTTTGTTGAGGAGGCAGGAACATGTTCGGAGGAGAAGGGCAAGACAAAGAAGACCCCACATATTCAATTCCAGGGTCACTTTGTTTTGGATGCCGGAGGTTGCAGTGCTAAAGCATTATTGTCCCGCACTGCATGTCATCCTAGACCTAATAGCTGAATTGAGGGATGAGCTAGACCCCCCACATCAATCTAGAGATCGCTATCCCTGCACATATGAAAGTGCTGTGTTCTTTGCACTACTTAGCCTCTGGTTCCTTTCAGACCACAGCTGGAATGTCTGGCGGGATAGCGCAATCCAACTTTTCCAGCATGCTTAGCAAATTTCTGAATGTTATGCTGAAAAGGACTGGCCAATGCATATAATTTCCTAAGGATAATAGTATAGCTGATGTTGGCTGAGGCTTTTCCAAACAACTCCACACACGGTATACAGTGCCTACTGCTCTCTTTACTCCTAACTCTGTCACCTCTGGGCTGCAAGTGTGGCTGCTACATAGACCGATGTGCTCATTGAGACCATCTTTATCATAATTGTGGATCAATATTTGTGGGTGTTGAGTAATTTGCATTGCTTTTAAGCTTACATAGGGCATAGTGCAAAATAATGACCTGGATGCAATGCAATTTTAATTTTGCATCAGCAATTATTTGCATTGCGCCTATACTTACATCTACCCCCAAATGAGCAAGAAGTTATCCATTTTCAGTGCAGCAGTGATCATGTCAAAACCACCTAATTACATGGAATTACCATATTTACGTTATCAGTATATAAACTCTTCTGTTCCAGATAAAGTAACAATAAGTTTCTAACTAGGTTCTAACTCTGTGAAATACAATGTAGTGTCAATAGCCATTCCGTCCATTCCATTGCACAGTCATAACAGATTCTGGTGTCATAAACGTAATTAAACTTTTTGTGGCTTGTCACAAGCGCATCTTAAAAATAAATAACTGCTCTCAAAGAGAGCAAGAATCTTGGAGCCGTGTTTAAATGGATAAAATTGAAGTGAAGACTAAAACTCGCATTTCAAACACCCAGAGGTAACAGAGGTGAAAGCGATGAAGGATGAAAGGCTCTGCCTAATCCCTGGATAACATATGCTTCCCTCTTTATTGAAAATGGAATAAGGGTTTCTCACATACTTTCACACACCTTAAGGTCTAGTTAAATGAATGAAATAGCAGGAGATGCAGGTTTTTTATACCATGTTATTACACTTGGGTAGAGAAAGTCTCTCCAGCCCTTCATCGTCTTCTTTCCTATCTTTAATCAAGCAGCTGCACCTCCTTTTGAGTGACATGCTTTCACCCCAAAAATCACTAATGATGTGAGGCAACTTAAGAAGACTACAGCAATGGTTAAAACTTACCGAATAGAATGAATCAGTTTGGCTTTGAATGAAGACTGCTGAATATGTTAACATATTGAATTACATTTAACGGAAAATCTGACATTTCAAAACTTCAATGTCATTTTTTTGTTTCTTTGATTACAGGTGATGCAAAACTTTTGGCCATAGACGGCAAAGTATGCAAATTTTAACTTAGTATGGTACGAAATATAATTTTTAAAAATTAAAATACCTTTTAGCTGCAATATGTTTAAAGAGCTTTCAAAATATGACACTTATATAACGAATACAAGTGTATAACAAGTAAGATTTATGGAATTATTTAGCTATAGCCTCTTTAAAATAAACCTGTATGCCTGTGATAAGGTTTTTCATTCAAGACGCATCACAACCCAAACTCAAACTATTCACAAAGCCTTTTTCATACTATAACATTCTCTTCCATTTGCAGATGAGGTCAGGTGGGTTGAAAAGCATTGAAATGGTTGACAGTTGTCCCAAACTCTTATTTCATTCCCTGCGCCAACTACTGACACTCTTTATCACAATAGGTGACATTCCTCTCCTGGTTCATTTAAATATACTTACTTTTTGAAAAAAAAAAAAAAAATATATATATATATATATATATATATATATATATATATATATATATATATATATATATATATATATATATATATATATATATATGTCACTTTTGAAAAGGGGTTGAGATGTAAAAAGAAATTTTAACAAATCAAGCCCAATACCAAATTCTTCCTTTGAGAACTGGTCTATATATGCAAGAGATGATAAAAAATAAGAATATTATGACAGTATATGTCTTTATAAACAGATAATTACATGGTATAAAATGTCATTGATGTTATTGTGTCTGGTCACAGTGCTGTCACGTGATCATTGCCCTATGTATTGTATAGTGTGATTCTGCCAAGCTGTTTTGTCTGCAGGAACAACAGCAGAATGATGGCAATCAAACACATATATGTTTTTTCACAACATCTTTACACAAAAATGGAAGCCCACTAGTGCATCAAATGCAGCATTCAGATTGGCTAATAATGATTCCGTGATTGTGAAATCATGCACACATATGAAGTTAAAAAGCTATAGACACCAAATGGGTTTGTTTTCACAATATCAGCTTTCTTGAGAATAGCTTCAAACCCTTAAGTCAAAACCCCTTAAACAACCACAACACAAGGAAACCACATTGTAGATCCCAGTGTTATATAAAGCTGACTGAAACAAATGTTCAGACAATACAATGTTAACTTCAATATGTGTTCTTCCACTATAAGTGAGTGCTTCAGCTTTAATTCGTTCCAAATAAAATTATGTACTTTGGCCAACGCCCACATAATTTTAGACCCACCAACTTTACACCATTTGTCGTAAATAACTGTGTACAATTATCCTGTTAAAAGTAGCATTAACAGATAATTACAAAAACCCATGAAAATCATAAAAGTTGTAAGTGATTTGAATGATATAATAAACCTCTACTGAAGTATATTTGTGTTATTGCTACAGATCTAAATTACAAGTGATTATATCTCCGAATGCATCTGTAGTACAAACAGAAGGACGGTGTGACAGCTACTAAACACATGCTGCCTTCTGGTTGATTCAGTTTGTAGATAAACATTTACAACTTTTCATATTCTTTCTGCTTTCTCTTAGACTTCAAAGCTTCCCCTCGTACTTACTTGGCCTCTCCACACACAAACATAGACCTTCCCTTTTTGGAGATAAGAGTTTATTCCTATTATTACATCTATAGAAAAAAACAAAACAAAAACATTTCATTTCCTCTCAGTATTGGCACCAGAAAAATCAAACTAATCCCTAATAAAACTAATAAATACATTTGTGAAAATATAATGAACCACAGGAAGCTCTATTCAGGGATGGTTACAGATACAGAGCTTGTATAGAATTAGACTTGTTGTCTTGTTTTGTTGGTCCAGGAACACTGCAGCCGGCATGAGGCACACATAGAAACAGCGGAACTCTCTACAGATGGTACAACAAACCAGTATTTCATGGAATATTAGCCAAGTTGTTTTGAAACCTCAACTGGGTACTAACAAATCCAATTAGCAAGACCCCAGTTTCCTATCAAAGAGAAAGTAAGCTCAGATATTCGATTGTTATTCCTTAGATGAAGGCTAGTCATGAAATATAAGGATAAAGATTCTGGGAGGATGACGTTGTTCCCTTGAGTCTCCCAATGAAATAAAAAAGAATCATGGAGGTGTCTTTGTGAACAGAAATTGCACCTTTAATAAAAATATAAAGCTTGTACAGCTTTCTGCCTGGCGGACATTGCTTTTCTGCCTCGGTAACAATTATTTTTATATTAATACTTTGTTCTTTCCTCGAGGTCTAGAACCTTCCAGTACAATTCCTTTGTAAACCTGTTTTCAAGATGATTTTTTGCTGCATTTAATGCTTAAAAAACAAAAAAACAAACAAACAAAAAAAACGCTTGCTAGCATTAGTTTAATTTAAAGATCATTCATCATTGCAGGTGTACCTATTTATTCAATTGTGTGTATCTGAATGCTAAATTAGACCTTTTGAATCAAGGGTTTTCATTGTAGTGTTAAACAGTCATGGTTTTCTCCCAGATGATTGTCCTTAATAGGCACCATTACTGATGAAAAGAGAACCTATAAATGTCATTAATGTGTTTAATAACTGAATGCTGATCAATGCATGACAAATGCTAACCCTCTTTAGAGGACACATTTATCGTTTAACACACTGATTTTTATTCACTCTTAGACTATAGTCTAGACAATGTAATAGGTTGAGAATTATAGTGGCAACTTAAATGGTGATGATTATAGTCTTTGAGGACTATATGAAAGGCTAGCTGAGTAATGCAAAATGCAAATCAGTAGTTTCTGGTGATGCATTCTGCTGCTGGGTGCTGTGTCTAATGTGTCTCTTGAGGGGCTACTAGTTTGCTGATTTTAATTGCCTAAGTAGACAGAAAAATGTATGTCTTTCATGTCTAATCAATTAAAATTCTGAGTACATCTTTTTTAAAATAACGCTATGAGCTGTTGTGTGCGAGATCATTCATTTCTATCTTAGCCAGTGGGCCAATGTCGTCTCACTGATGGGAGTATCTTTCCTAGGTGGGCCACTGGGGACACAGTAAGAAGAAACAGAAAAACCATAAACAGAAAAAGAAGAAAAGAACCCTCTTTGTTGAGCAACAATACCAGGTCACAATGCTAACAGCTTAACTGCAGCAGTACAATACACAGGCTCCTTTGCTCTTGTATTGTGATTATCTGGGCTGCTAGATAGTGATTCTGACACCCCAGCTGGGATAACCTTTGACCTGCTGGTCTTCTGCGCGGTCATTCTCTATTCACCCGACCCAGCATGCTGATGTCAACCCTAATTTCCAGGGCTACAGCTAACTTCTGAGTCTTTATCATTGAATATAGCCTAAATCCAGGATAAAGATGCATACCAGCAAAGCCCACACACAGATCAACATATTGCAGCTTAGTTTCCCAGTGTTTCTATCTTTCTGTATACTGACTGTCTACGTGTTTGACTTCTTACCTATCAAGTCTTTTTGTCCAGATTATTAGCCAGTTAATATTCTTATAACGCTATGGTTATTGTTGTCTATAACATCCTTTATAACACATTTGTGGATTTGCAGATTGTTATTATAATGTGCTACCAACCACATGTGTGCTGAATAATCTTAGACTTTACCAGATACATATATTTATATTTGTTGTACTTTTTGCGTGTGTTATTCTAACTTAATTTCCTTATACAACTGTGACTTTATGATGGATTCATGCCATATGTTCAGCATTTAATCAATCAAGTCGTGGGGGAGGTGTATAATCACTCTTTGAGTTTCAGTCAAAATCAATAAAACAAATGTTAACACATCAACCATCACTTTACAGTGATACATACATACAATGTTATATATTCATACAATGTTATATATTCATACAAAGTTATACATACATAATATAGGCCATATTCTGCTGTAATTGAGGTTACTTTAGGGATTTTTCTTTATAAGGATTTTGATGCATTTCTCATTCATACATTGTAAAAATAAAAGAAAAAGCCTGACACCAGTCCAATGAAATTATCCCAAAATGTATACTGTCATTTTCAAACATGATATGTCTTGGCATTTTGTTTAGAAGAGCTGTGGGTTACAATTTCACATTTGCTGTCTCCTTTCATAAAGCAATTCTTGACCTATTGACTCCCCACTGCCCCCTAGCACAAATCTGAAAACTCAAAAATGTGATTGTCAGTTCCGTGCTCTGAAATGCAGATTCTACAAAGAGCAGAAGCAATGAATGTCTACGGAACAGCTGGCAATGTGGAGTTCAATGCGATAAGTGGAGGTGGAGTTACTTGAACAAAATAATGTGAGAATTTTATGAAATGCTTTCAGAAGTAACATTTTGACATGGAGAAACATTTGCATTTAATGGGTTACACAGCATTGGCGCAACAAGAAAAAAAAAATCATTGAGTACTTAATGAGCATCCAAGCATTTATAAAGGTCATTGAGATCCCATTGAATAGCCAGTGATGTCACCTTTAGACTTGTTCCTGAATGGGAGTCCTGAAGGCAAACATACAAGCTGAACATGCTCACACATTACTCCAGACACCTTGAAGTTAACAGTGGGGTTCAATTTCATACTACTATCGTGTTATGCTGTGAATTTTTATCCCATCCCATATATTTTGGTTTCAACTTTATTGAATGCTTTTGGCAAATAATAACGAGGCAGGATAACTTGTTTAATTACAAGCTCCCATCATTTTATTATGGTGCCCTACATTTGGGATGTAAATGTGTTTCTTAAAAGTACGTTTGCAGAATGTAAATGATTCCGATATTATTTCATTATTTCCCCAGTCTGCTATAGCTGCATATACATTACAAATGTAATAAAGTTAAATGTTTTGGTGCATTGAATCACACCAATTCAATTAAAAGAGTAAGATAGCATTTGATATCATTTATAGGCATGGCACATTGGAGACTTGGCATTGGAACTGTAATCAGATCAGAATATGTAACAAGATATAGGCCTTTGAATCCAAGGATATAAACTTGTTACCTGCATTGTTGATTATGACAGAAGTAGGTCAGAAACACTCTGCTAGTTTTAATGTTTTATGGCAGTGTTAATATGGTGTTTATCTTGCCGCATGGGTTATGTTCTGTTGTAAATCAATATCCTCATGTGGAAGGTTGATAGCCCTGCCAGTGCATGTGGTGGCGTGAGGAATAATGGGTTGACAGGGAGGGGGTTCAATTTCTCCCTGTCAAAACACATGGGAATGTGGCTGGAGCCGTGAATTGAATAAATGATGAAATGATTAATTAAGGCTCCAGCCACAGGTGTATAAATAGGGTGATCTTGGGTGTTAGTTAGAAAGGAATGATTAGAGGTGATGCTGGTGAGAGGGGGACATTTCTCCATGTTCCGTGCTGTCTTGTCCCATCTGTTTCTTTGCATTGACGTGAGTGTTTTGTAGACCTTATATTTTGCCCACTGTGCCGCTTTATTTTGATAATGTGTTTTGTTCTGTTTAATGTCCAATGCTTTGTTTGTTATTTGTTATTAAATGTGCACGTTAGCACTTCACTGCAACTTCTGTTTGAGTCTCCCTTCCTGGTAAAAAACTGCCTTGCCAGCGATGCTGTCCTGTTACACCAGAATATGATTTTCTAATGATAAAGTCAACTCCGAACATAATCTCTCAATTAAATTAGTTGTTGAACTTTCTACAGATTGTGTATAAATGCTTTTACAAATCGAGTCTTCGAGATTCTAATTCCCCATGAAGCTTGCTTATTGATGAAACACTCAGTGAATAATTTAAAGACTAATTTGAGTCTAGCTCTGCTGGGAATACTGAATGTTAGGCACAGTAGAGAATTACTGGCATATAGTATATATATATATATATATATATATATATATGCTATATTATATGTATAATATATATATATATATATATATATATATATATATAGTATAGTTATATATTTAGTCAACAAATTTACACTTTTTTTTTTTTAAAGAAAAAAGGCCATTTCCTTTTGTTCAGGTGTTAAAATGATGCAAATGTACCAATATCAGCATGATGGAAATACGTTTGACAGAGATTGACTGTTATGGAGTACTCCTATTTTCCAAGAGCAGTATCTCATCAGTGTCATTTATGTTCTGATCCACTGAACAGAGGCACAGGGCTGACTACCTCTATTTCTGTGCCATACATTTGTATTGACGTCTGTTTCTTTGCTGCAATCCACTAAATACCAAGGGTTTTTAAATACATAACATGAAGCTATAATGAGTTACATAAACCTTACCTTTTGTGGACTTCCATGCTCTATGTCACAATTTCACTATGTTTTCATATATGTGTGCATCTAGTCTACCCTGGTTCTGTGCAAGGCCTCCACATCTATTACTGGTCAAGTTTTATTTATTTATGTACATATTTTATTGGAATCAGACCCATTCTATGTGCATTATGCATTCTGTAGACAAGTCTAATAAAATATGGTTTAGCTATCAGGTCGGTAAGCGTGATCAGAGATTTTAGATTTATTATAAAATGTGTGCTTGCATTATTATTTAATCTTTAATAATAAAAAAAATGTTTAAATTGCATTGTTTTGCAAAGCACTTGAGATTGAACAAGGCTTATTTATTTTCCAAAGCATTTGTGAAATAGCTACGTTCAAAGTTATACAAATATATATGCTTTTGCATATCAGATACTAAAGTATTGATGCAAGGTACACAAAAATGCATTTTTGCTAATGACATGTATAATAATGCAACACCAGACAGTGCAGTCTGCACAGTAAACACAATCTGTGGTGCACTACAGCAGCTTGGACTATGAAGGGATTCTGATTACAAAGGATAAGAAAGTGTGTTTCAAATTATGATTGGAGGCTAAAGAGGTCACAAGTGTTAGAATTAGCTGGCAATATAATGCATGTGAATTAATGAATGATGGTGTTGATGCAATCCAACTTTGAGAATAGGATAAGAATCAACAGTTTTAATGGCAACCACAAAGACACATAAAACAGATTGATTGCTTCTCATAAAACAAGTTGTACGGCAATTGATCATTATAACAAAAGGGTTTTGATGACTGAAGGACCAGGTGATTAAAAACCTGGATGAAAGCAATACTGTCGACAACATTAGGACAAATAAAACTAATGACTGTGAGGCAGGTTTGAAGATTAAAACACAAGGGCTCTGGTAGGGATGACCAACTTTTAAGAGGTGACATTTTTGTTTACCGAGGCAGACCTAAGAAAAAAGGAAAGCTATAAATACTATGGCAATGACTGATTAAGTATTAGACCTGCCAATAGGAAACAACAATACAAACTGAGCCATTCATGCTAGTACAATACAGGTCATCACAAGTGTTGCAAGAGAGTGGTATTCAACTGCAGACAAAGTACTGAAGTTTCACATGTCAGGGTGTCAAACTCCTCAGAGAATTATTTAAGACACCAAATCAGTGATAGAACGTGTCCATAGTAATACATTTACTATAACTACACTAGAATCACACTGTAATAACATGGTAATTACACAAATGGTTATTACAATGCAACATCGTGCTTAATAACAATGAAGAATGCTGTCAGTTACAGCATTGTAATATTTACTCATGCGGTTGTGGATTTACTATGCTATTACTATGTAACCATCTGTGTACAGTAATTATAGTATAGTTTGGGACACTGCATGTATAGTGTTACCAAAAAACAGCCAGCCCTATCTTCTCAATGACCGAGATTCATTGTCATCATCTTCTTCATCATCCCCTTGAAGCAAAGCATCATCTACCAATGACTATGACTGAAACTGTAATAAAACAAACCAATAAACACCCACTGATCTAAATACTTCTGTTCTAATGATGGGGGTAGCAGTTTTAAGAGCAAGCATTAAGCTTTGATTATATGTATTCGTAGACACAGTGTTTTTTCAGTGAAGACAAATGTCATAATCACAGGTTAACAATTCAAAGTATGTATTTGAAATAATACATATTTACAAAACAAGGAGTCCTGATCCATGTTATGTATTTTTGTAATTCAATGTGTTTGTTTAGTTTATGCATATCCATCTGGTAACTTTGATATGGGAGTTTTTTGCGAACATCATTATCCAAGACAAATGTCATATCAGAATTAAAATGGGTTTGTGTATCGTTGATCTATGCAGAGGTGCAGCACAGACGCATAGAGGTGATGAGAATAGCATCTGCAAAGTAATTTAACCACTGGAAAAAAAAGAAAAACTAGCCCAGCTTTTTGTAATAAGTGGATATTAGATAATTTTTTTACTGATACTCAGTCAAGTGCTTGCTTATTAGAGAATACAATTTGCAAATTGATCTTGAAACTATTTGAAATAGATATTCAAATATATATTATATATATATATATATATATATATATATATACTATATAATATATATATATATATATATATATATTTTTGGAGTTGCCTCAAGTACCAATAGTTGTCAGTAAGCTTTAATGGAGAGATAATAGATACAATAAAGCAAGGACTGATTTGATTGAAATATAAAATAGAAGTCTCTAAAGCAGGGCTTCATTTCGTTTTATTTCTGTGTGCTGCATTTAAACTACCCCTGCTTATCTTGTTTACACCGGACAGAAAAACACAAGTTTCCTGTCGCGTTCTGATCTATTGCTATAAATACTAGTGTCGGTGTGGAGTTTATTTGTGGACTTGGAGCGCATGATTTGTAGAAAGGCTGTGACACACAGACAATCTTGAAGGATAAGCCACTAGGTCTAAACCATATCTCCTGTGAGGCCAGCTGCCTTTAATTGTTAGGCTCTATTTTATCAGCATTGATTTCAATGCTTTTATTTGTTAAACTTTATATATGGATTTTTTTCTTATCATTTTTAAGAATATTCCACGTTTAAGCCTTTGTCATTTTATGGGCTTATACATACTTAATCTCCACAGTAGACTTGACAATCAAACCACAAGATATGCAGAAGATACATCTGCTTTCTGAGTGCTTGCTGAAGCCTGCAAATGAAAATCCATTCAGAGCTCCAGTATTAAAGTGTGCCATTTTCAAAGTTCATAGTATAGTGACTGGCCTGTGGCTTCAAGTCACTTGTATGGTAATAACATTCATCAATAGGCTTATTAGGTAACATTGAAATCCAAGTAGACCAGTGTTGATATGTGCAGAACGATGGATGCACCATTTAGGAATGATTTATTACTAATTCATGGATATACAAATGACAATGACATACTGCTGTCATGTGTGCAGTGTGATGTCTGTGCTATGTAAACAGTACCAGTTCTACAATTGACAATTGATTTTCTTTTTTCTCCAGTAAAGCATGATCTCGTTTTTAATAACAAAATTCAGTCTGAATCTGAGTCACCAGACAACAATGCCACATCCATCTGTCTCATAAAGTATGGTCAGTTTGTATTCCTTACAGGGGCTGAGAGCTGGTTCAAACTGGTCAAAACTTGATCTGTCTTTGCCTTTTCTTTGAAATTAATTTTGTTTCCAACTGTCTCAGCTGTTTTATTCCTTATATAAAATGTATCTTTAGTGTTCATAAAAACAAGTACAATGACATTGCTACCATAGTGTAAATAGCCCCATGACTGAGATATATATCATTGTACTGTAACCCTGACAGCACCAGAGTCAACATCTGAGGTTTTTTTTTTTTTTTTTTTTTTTAATTGTGGGATTTGGATAACCATGTTCCTTTATTATTTTTTAATATCTAAAAATAACTGGTTACAAATAATACAGTTGTTTGTGTAAAGCTCTCTGGACAAGTATATTTCAGAGGCAGATGTTGGCTATTTTTAATTACCCTGCATTGCAATTACTTTCTATAAATGTGTTTGTTGACCTGGAGAAATGTATTTATCTATATATTTATTTATTAAATTTAGTAGTTGCTAATTAATTTCTACACTGTTTTTCTCACAATTTGAAAAAGCCAATTATTTTAGGTTCAGCTCACTGCTACCACCCCTGCACTGACTTGGGAGTGATGAACACAAGCGTGTGCCATCAGCTGACTGCTTCTTTTCACTCTGCAGGACCACCATGCAGCCACCTCAGGACAATGCAGTGCTGGCCAATTTACAGGGAAGCCTGTAGGTGCCTGGCCAGTCCACAGGGGTTGTTGGTGTGCTGTGAGCAGAGGACACCCTGGCTGACCTAACCCTCCCTGCCCCAGGGCAACACTCAACTAATTCTCCCTTGGGAGCTGTCGTCCACAGATGGCAGTGGAATAGCCTGGACTCGACCTGGCGACCTCCAGGCTATAGGGTGCATCCTGCACTCTATGTGGAGTGCCTTTGCCAGATGTGCCACTCGGGAGCGCCTGGAGAAATGTATTTTAAATGACATGCTTAATCAGATGTACAGCACAAAGGGGTTGATTTTTAGAATAAGGAAGTGATTTTGCTTGATTCAGTTTGAACATCAGGCATGACATCAAGGGGTGTGAAAATAACTTTTCAACTGGGTACCCGCTGATTCCTATATTTCATCAAATCAGTTAATCAAGTTACCAGTAAACCTACATCGTACATTCAGACAATTACTTAGATACCTTCATAGCATATATTTTGCTTTATTTTATATATATCCAGGTGGTCCTACAGTAACTAACGACTTTAGCACAGCTTTTGCTTGACCATCTCCCAGGCAACAGGCTCATATGTCTTTATTCAATGCCTCAACTACACCATAGGACTCTCATGAAACCCATTCAACTTGTTGATTTACTTCTCCTTGTGGTATCTTTCAAGCCCAGAGCCTTAAACCAACACTAATTGGACCACAGCTGCTCCCAAAGATATTGAATGGAAGATTGTCAATAGAAACTTGCAGCTCATCAGAATTGAAAAAGCAGGGTTAACAGTGGTCATCTAGACTCAGTAACAAACATTCAGTTCAGCTCCAGCTCATAGTGTTCAGAAACAGTGTGAATTAATTAAACACAGGGGATTCATCAGTCCCCAGCACATTAATCCAGAGGTGGGGTTACTGAATTAAATTACTTTTCTATTGTTTGTGAGGCAGATGGTTATCATCTCCTTAGGGACAGCAAATGTATACCACTCTATAAAGCTGGTGCATAATATGATGTAGATAACAACTTCCAGAAAATAAAGGGGTGCACAATAACTGCTTTGCTTCTGCAACAATCTTAATTATACATTTCTAGCCTCCTATAGATGCTACGACTTGGTTTTGACTGTAATCTTGCAGTTACTGTGCACTTATTACGATATTGTAAAGACCTCTGCAGGTGCCTGCACTGGTTACTGATTGCTGAACGAAAGACAATATCTATGTGTCTTTAATAAGCTGTACAGGTTCTTTTATTACTCATTCTTGTACTGTGTTATTCTGGTTAAAAGTGGTTTACAATTATATGCCTGGTCCAGCAATTGGAAACAAGATGAGGCATATCTTTTGGTGAATAAATAAATACAAATAGGTTTTAATATTAGCTAATATGTTGAAGAGCTTTTTTTCACATCAAGATTTAATCTAATATAGCGTTTGCCTAGTTATGGATTTACTTTGTGGACAGCATTATTACAGTAATGATCTCTATTATCAGCAATGATTCAAAATGATGATTCTATCCAGCACAATACTAGAAAGAGGAATGCAAAGCAGGATTATTGATGTCCTCACATACAGTCTACAGTACTCAACAAGTCTTCAAATATGTATAAACTATTAGCAAGGTATAATCTGTCTTGGCTACAGCAGGGTAAAGACACATGCATCAGGCAATTAGCTATAAAAAAAAGACCAAATATGATCATTAAAACCAAAATGAGAAGCTATTATCCTATCAGAACTATTATTTATTACCTCTTTTTATAATTATATTCTTACTTGACTTCAAGCAAGAGTTCTGGAAAACTGAAATTCCATCTGCTTTTCTTGTGAGGAGTTACTTTAGGCATTTTTAATTGTAGCTCATTGGCAAATGTACAGTATGTATCAACACATACTACCAGTTTATTAATTTTTTTTTAAATCTACTTAAACGCAAAGGATCTGAGGGAAATCATATTTCCTCTAAAGATTTAATGCCCATTCACAGTTTTTTGAACAAATTACTTCAAGGGATGCAAAGAGAGGTTAGCAGTTTGCCTAGATTCCATATCCGAAAGATAAATGCCAAGAACAATACTTTTCTAATGCAGCTGGATCAAATGTAATGCTTTCGGCTTTTAACTGTTAATCTGGCGACCTCCATTTAGGCTTCAATCCACAGTGATCCACATCACTAACCGGCCGCACAATTCAGTCACTGCTAGAGTGGTAGTTAAGGCCAGCATTAGGGTACATTAGTAGAGCTATGTATGGAAGCTCACATAGCACTAGATTTAGCTCAAGCTCCTGTCACATATGGAACCAACATCAAGTATGGTGTTGCTAGGCAATATCTTAGACCTAGACCGGGTTGATCATATCAGAAAAGACTTCAACATTTCATTTACAGTCATTTCCAAAATCAAACATCTGAAGTTAAGGACTAGCCAGAATAGTGTCTGCTGTTAACAGTACATTTTTACTAATAGTGCAAGGGAACAGTTACCAGAAAAATACAAAAACAAAAATTACCATTTTACTTTAATGCTTTCTTGTCCAAGGACAACATTTTTGAAAAGATGTCTTGAAAGATTGATGAAGATAATGTCTTTCATTTACACTGAAGTAAACATGCTGTAGCTCTTTCAGATGGCTGTATGTCTAACCCTGGGACTATGATAAATGTGTGCAATTATTTAATGAACACTGCTTAACAGGACAGTAAATGTATCTTTATTATAGTTGTTTGGATTGCTGAGCCAGAATTAAAATAAATAAAACTGATTTTTTTTTTCTTCTCCAAACAGACATAATTACATTTTTGTTGTGGTGTCATTACCCTTATACTGTAGTGACTTTATAAAAAGTGCCAAATGAAAACAACAATAAAAATGAACTAATGCATGTCACCAATGTACACAGCTGGCATTAAGTCTTTTTATTCCTATTAAAAGCTGCTGTTGAGATGTGACATGGCCAGTTGCTTATGATCTCTGCTCAAGAGGCATTCTGCATAATGATGTATAAGTACAACTGTAGTACGAACTAACAGGTTTACCCAAGTGTGTCAATGGGTCTTTTCTATGCTACTGACACACACCACTAATATTTAAATAAGAAGGTTAACAGACTCCTCTTATCATTTGAGACACATTTAAATGCATTGGATTTTTTAAAAAGTTGTTGTCGAGTTTTTGAATCCATTTTTCGTTATGGTAGTTAAACAGTATTGCTGAAAAGCCTTGTGACTGAGATAGCTGATAAGACACACTATAGCTGATTTGTTTTGTGTGGATTAGCATAATTCAGACCCTCTTTAAAGCAGGCCATTCCAAATCCTTCTGTATAAAAAGATGAGCTTATTAATGAACAACACGGGAGCATGCTGCTTTCCTTGTTCTTTTTACTTCAATTATATATTTTTGCCTGGGATTGCTGGATAATTAAATAAACTACAGTGTAGGCAATTCAAGTTGTGGAAATGTGCATCCCTTACTATTGGAGGCTGTGTGGTCTAGTGGTTAACAAAGCAGGCTTGGAACTAGGAGCTCCCTCGTTCACATCCCAGTGACTCACTGTGTGACCCTACGCAACTTACCTCTTGTGCTCTGTCTTTCAGGTGAGATGCTGATGCATAATACACACTTCCTAGTCTAGTATCTTGTAAACCGCTTTGTGATGGTGGTCCACTATGAAAAAGGTGCTACATAAAGATTATTATTGTGGGTTAATAAAATAATTGCCCCTTTTAGGGGTTATACATTATAAATAAGTAATGGTCATGTCATTTCCAATAAACCATTTTTCCTTTTAAAAACGTACAACATATCAGTTTGTATATGAATTTGAATTGGCCATGCAGGACTGATTCCTAACCTGTAGCACACTAGCTCTTCATTAAATGCCTGCTAAATATAAATGAATCCCAAGAAACACTCAACACTTATATCTGTAATGTAACTATTATGTTCACTTATTGAACTATGACTAGAAACAACAAGCTAAAGTAATACAGTATTTTAGGAACATTAAGTTGCAATTCTGTGTCTAATTTTGGAGGAACACCGTAGCATTTATGAGTGCTTTTGAACTATGGATAAATTACTATCTTTGATTTCTTTTTGTGGTACTCAAAAACATACTTGTTTTTTTTTTAATCCATCTTATGTATTTTTTTCCCTCAGTTTTTGCAGTAACTGTATATTGGTCTATGGAAGATGCCTGACCAGTTTCCTTAGATATGACCTCTTCCTTGCCTTTAGAACATCCTGATAAGAGGTACACAGGCTCAGACAGGGTGTGAATTGAATGACATTAATTACGTTATTAATGTTTTGTCACGGTCGGCTTGTTTTTCACTCATGTTATTAAGTAAAAAAAAAAGAAAAAAAAAGTTTTCTCATTCCCTTCTGCAGGGTTCTAGTTTTCGACTCATGCCATGTTAACAATGTCTATCATGTCCCAGTTCAGTAGAAATCAATCAATGCTGCAGCTGCTGTTCAATGATAAGCTTTTTCAGAGTAACAGCAGTTTTGACAGAAAAGCTTTTTAGACATTTTTTTTCAGGCATGCATTATTTTTTTTTTGTGCTTCTTTTTTTGACAGAATTATTGAATAAATACAGAAGTGAACCAGTGTTTTTCCAATAAATAAACCTCCATCCTCAGAGCTGGGGTAGAATGTGGGTACCTTTCAGCCTGGCTCAAAATTGAGGAGGGCAGATGTCAAGGTCCAGCATGGACTTGTTGTTTCAGCAAACTTCTGATCTTCAGTTGGAAAGTTTCAACAACAAGCACTGAGAATAGAGAGATCCAGTGGTACATTAAGAAGCAAATTGAACAGTCTTGATTATGTGCTATTTCTGGGATTTTTTTAAATCAGTTAAATTTGTTCTTGCATCTATTGTACATGTCTTAAAGGTTTTAGCAATGATAAAGGCTAGATTTTATTTGTGAATTTCACTTAGTGTTTTATGGCAAGGCTCTAAGGGTTTTATCAAAGGTAAATATTAAAGGCAAACTGTAGTAAATACAAATGTGCTGGTCTTGGAATTTAAAAAGAAATGCAAGTCACTCATGTCCTTGGGAAGAGAATCCTACCACCATGGTGCATTAACCAACAAATGCTCTTACAGGCATTGACAGCATACAATCATGAACAGAACCCAACAAGTCTCTGTTAATTCAGTATATTAGACAAGAATATGATATTCAAAGCAACATGTAAATAAGAAAAAGCTACATATGAATATGCATAATTCATACTAGATGTCAACTATGGACAAAAGACTTTATTAGTATAACTTGTAAAATTCTTGTTTTGAGGTTTTTTTTTTTGTATGTGTGTGTTTTTTTTAGCATTTTTCTCAATGCATCAACCATCTTGCAAACAACAAAGCCTGCTCTCATCTTTTCAAAAACAGTATTACCATTTGTAATTGGAGGTGAATGGTTGGAAGTACAGTAGCTTGCCATGATACCTACTTACAGCTATAAACAGGTTTATAGCTGACTTAATGAGCTTATTTAAGTGCTCTACACAGTTAATTGCAGTTCACTTGCATGGCTAGTTCACGTGTCCAGGTAATCTAAATTACAGTTTTGCATTAAAGATTCACCAAGGGGTCGATGCTTGCTGCACAGGTTGCAAAGGAAGGGTGAACACTGAACAGCATTAAATACTGCTCAGAGAATGGCAATTGTATATTTTAAAATCTTTTATAGTAAGTGTTGTTTCAAAGAGTATACGTTTTTATTATAATTCCTTCCTAAAATATATTTTGAGGTTATCTTAGAATAGTGAAGCATGTCTTTTTCATCACAGTAACTGTGCACAGGAAATATATACAGCATAAGTCAATTTTTAAGGGGCCTCAATGAGTTTTATCCTCCTCAATGTATCATCTTAAGTAAAGTGTTTAGTTACAATAGAGCTATGATGAAACAACTGATTACAGATCCCGATAGAGTATAAAGATCAATAGACAAGAACCTTTAAAAGCCTACGGACTGTTTGGCTGTTTAATGACACCTGAAATTGGTGTTGAAATTTGGATTTCATGCATCTACAGTTTAGCCTTTAGTAATTCACTGTAGGTCAGATATTGAAAGAACTGTGCTATACTGCAGTTAAATATATATATGTGATTTCCTGAAATGGCACGGTAATGAAATCCAGTATCCTTTCATTTCAGCTAAAGCAACAGTCTGAAGGACAAAACAAAGCTATAGTTGCAAAAGAACAGTGCAAACAAATAATTAAAGTGATTACCTCTCATTAATGTTCTGAACAAGCAGTGTTGTAAGTTACTGAATTACCAGACACACCATCAACACCATGCATACCACCCAACAGCAGTGGATACTAATGTAAAGAACGCAGCATACCGCGGGTGGTTTTTGATCTTTTGCAACATGTTCCCTAGCAGCCTCAAATAACTCTCTATGGGCCCATTTAGAAAATGACTTGCCTACTAACGTCAGAGCCTGTTCTGCTAGTTCTGTATGCGGGGCTGCATCAATGTTTTATGCGTTTCTGTTTTGCTTAGTTGCAAATGCAGCATCTTTGTCCACAAATGGAACATCTCTTTGTATGTGGCATTAATATCGAGTGCTGTGAAACATCACGGAGGATGGACCTGAAACTGTATATGCAAAGCATTGCATTTCCTTTTACACACTGCTGGGGATACATAGATCAAGATAATTTAGAATTAAGTTGTTGGTGAATAGTCTCTTCTATTATATACTGTGAATTAAGATTTGTGCCATTTTAATTTCAATTTAGCACAGTATCTTTGTTTTCCTAATTCCCTTGAATTAAAAACCAGTAATACATTTTAAAATTATTTTAAAGGGAACTAATATAAATGATTTATAATTAATTTGAACAAACATATAGTAAGTATAGCATGACTCACACAGTATTTACACTGTTATGATCATCATACAAAATGATAAGAATAGTTTGACTGTCACCAGAACCATATTTTACAAATTTATAAATTAAAGAAGATTGTTTAATCCTCTTATTCAGAGAAGGCTGTCTGGTTGTTGATCTGTCCAGTTAAAAAGGCAGATGGAAAATCTGCAACTTCAATCTACATTTCCAGAGGATTTCTCACTGGATGAAACAATGTACAGTATTTGAAACAATGGGCATACCACCATTTTACCATTATAACATGCACTCTATATATAACTCACATTTCATAGCGGCCTTGGGTTGCATTGCATTTATAACACACACTGCTGAATACTAATATCCCATAATCTGTACGTAAGACAGAAAGAATCTACAAAATATGTTCCATTATATTCTGAAAAGTATGTGAGGGAGACTTAAGTGAGGATTAGCATCCAATACATTAAAATCAAAATATAATAAAATGTTTTATGACACCAGTAATCTACACATAATATTTTTAATGACAGGGTTTATAGATAATGAAATCTGTTTTAAAACAGGTTGAGGTGTTTCGGATAAAATGTTTTATAAAATGAAGTGAGATATATGTGTGCATAACATTTCTAAAGTATCATTAAAGACACGTTGGCATTTTCAAATTGATATTGGCACTGCTTGCCTCCTACGCAGGCGATGCTAATAAGGCTGGACCTGGAGTCATTTTAAGGTGGGCATTAAGGCTCCCGGACTGAGGGAACAGAGACATTCTAATTACTCAGAATTCTGAAAGTCCCCTGAGCTGCAGGGTAATTTCCTGGATACTTAAAAGGGTTTGCTTAAAAGAACAGCAGGTTATTTGTGCCTACATAAAAATCTTCTAAAACTAATAGATAAGAGGGATTGTGTCTGAAACTAACTAATGGACTACTTAGCAGCCAGACAGTGAAATCCAATGGTGAATACCGTATTTCTTTGAATTTATGACATACTTTTTTAACCTTTTTTTGCTTCTCAAAAATAGCCTGCATCTTAAATTCGAGCATGATGCATATGTTAAACTCGCCAACAAAAGACGTGACCATCCGAGCCCACAAACAGCAACGTGACTGACTGCCGAGAAAAGACAACAAAGACGGCCCCCTGTCCGAATACACAAGCAGCAACGTGACACTGCTGACAAAAAAAACAAACCAAGCTTCCTGAGGAATTCCAAGAGAAATTTTTACAATTTCGGTATATCTAACAAACAGTACCAGCTGTTAATTTCCTGCAGCTTACATTAAACCAAACCCAAATACAGACTGCACACCCCTGTTCGTCTGGACTGTAAAACATGGGCTGGGCACAGTGTAGATGGCTAGTGGAAACAAAGTAAATGTGAAATAGATGGCCCCGGTTAGGATTCCTTATCATCCTGTGAACAGGGTGGCTTGTGGGTGACGTCAGAAAGAAACACCCCATCACTGCGGGATAGAGAACTGCTGCGAATATTTATGATAAATGAAAGGTTGGAACACAAACAAAACAGTTTACAAAAACAAAAGACATGATGGCCATAACAACTAGACAAAACACAGCGAACAAACACCCAAGCACCGTGCTGGTCGAAATCCAGCACGAGTAGCAATTGTATTTTAGAAATTTCCTCTCTCTCCTTCTTACTCCTTGAACACCCAACCCTGATCAGTGAAAGCTGCTGGTTTTTATATTGTGTATTAACCCTAACCCTAACTGGCTATCAATTATCTAGTTTATCCCTCGACCACATTCAAGGGCTTTCTCATACTCATGCTCAACAGCCAACCTGTCAATAATCACTCACTGCCGACTATGCAGTCTCATGATTTTAGCTGGATGGGACAATTTTAACCCCATCCATGTTGTAAAACAATAACAACAAGAAGAAACAATGTTTAAACACAAAACAGTTAATTTAAATACAAACAATACAACACAAACACAAAATACACACAGGGGTGGGGTGTACCCATTCACACTCTGCCTTACAAATTGCTGCTTTTATAGTATCCTGTAGCAGTCACTAAACAGGATGTCTGCAGCAAAAATCTCTAAGGACAACAAAATTTTTCATAAGCCACATGATGAGACATATCCATTATCTAAAGTTAAAACATTAAGCAAAGTTTTAAAAAAAGGATTAAATAAAAAAAGTCTAAAAACAATTACATGATTGCATTTTTAATATTCCAACCATATTCATATTTGGAAGTTACATTGCTCAATCTTGTTCGTAAATACAATTTATTAATCACATCAATCCAGATGTCTTGTGCCTCGATGCTGAAATCTGATTTCATTTTCTAGTTTTGGATTTTTTTATTTTATTTTTTTAAAAGCTAACAGAATATAATACAATACAATAAAATTGCAATCTTGACTGCGAATCATGAAAATGTACATTGAGCAGATTGCAATACAGTTGCAGGCAATTAAACAAGACAAAACTAAAATGATGGGATCTGTTCACTGTGCCTATGGAATAGCTGGCTGCTATAAAAGAAGGACTTGGCAAGTCAGGAACTATGTGATCATGGCCTTTTGATTAAATGAATGCTCATTTCAGATCTCCATGGTAACTGCACATTTATCTGATATCATAACAAGTGATTAAAACAGTACCACACACAATTTTAAGATAATACCTTCCATATAGTAATAGCAATGATTTTGTTCATCATACGATGCACTCAATAGTGTAAACCTGCTTGTCCTTTGGTATCAATCACACTTCTACTTAATGCTGTACTCCAGGGTCCAAACAAGTTGCCTATTTAAATATTGTTATACAGAAGACTTGAATAACCTGGGCATATTCAAAACTTGACACAGATGAATGCGTTTTTGTGTCAAAAAATAAAATTCATTCAAATACGATGGATAAAAAGAATACCTCCTAGATAAACAGGAAATTACGCGAGTCATTTATTTATTTATTTTCTTTTGTAATACTGTACAATCCTATTTAAAAGGTTTATTTTAAAAGGTACTGACTGGAGTTTTCATTTTATAGAAGAGGAAAAAATAATAATGCATTGTCCCCTGACTCACTATCTGAATCGTGTTTCACGATACGGTACAGTAAGCCTCAACTGCAGTCAATAAAATATGCACCATGTGTATACCTTTTACAAGCCATGTGTGCAACAACACTGTGTGAAGCAAAGGGAAGCTGATAGTCACCTCCACAGACATCTTCTCAGTATTATGCTGGAGAGTTTTCCTAATACACTCTGTCACTCTATTCCTTGAGGGGGAGTGGGGGAGTGAAAATGTTGAACTTTTTAGAAGGGTCTGTTTCTTTTTTTTATGCGGTTTTAAAACAAATCAAAACATTGTTCTTTTATAGTATGGTAGCACAGGAGATACTTTCCTTTATTCAGAGATTTCTGTACAGTATCTGTAAGAGCCTCTTACCATCGCACCCTTTCAAATATCTTTTGCATAAATTGCAACCTTGCAACTACCGAAGAACACGCCTCATCAACATCTTACTACATTTCTCCCTGACAACGGTTTGGGTACATATTGGCTGGGTTTCCATGCAGCTTAGAAAGTCATCACTCTCCCTCTCCACAGTCATTATTTATGTGACGTAGCACTCACATGCCACGCTCATTCCACATTGCTCATTGCGCATCATTGTACGATTTTGAGGGCTGGGTAAATCGTCTTCTCACGTTATGTTCATGAGACTTCAGCAGCGCAAATCCTGTTTGTGACACAACCTCGCACGACCTTCTATTATTACTGAAGTCCGTGCCAAGCAATCCTTTGTTGGCAAGCTTCTTTAACCAAATAGGGGGATAAAAAGCATACAGTTCGAGCATAGGTGGCAAGTGAGTCTTCTGTTTGGGGAGGCTAGTCCACACTTTTTTTTACACAGCGTTTTTAATTATTATTCTTATTTGTCTAACGCTATGTCTGCTTTTTTCCCCTCATGCTTTTTTTTTATTACATTTTGTTGCTGGCCAGAACAAAAACCACATAGAAACACACACAACCTGAAAGTACTACCAAAATAGAGAGAAAAAGATGAGACTTTTTCCATTGAAATTGCCCCAATGGATGTGAAAAGTCCTCATAAAATCCAGAGATGCTTGAAAGCGCTGTGTGAATACATTTCAATTGCAAAATCAATTGCATTTTCTTAGAAGTGGTTTTCTGTGATTCAGAGAACCTGACTGAGCCTTGCAGCTACTGTAGCTCTACTTCTTGGTCCTGTAACCCGCAGCAAATGTGCCTTCAGGCTCATCGTGTTTTTGTATTTCCTTTTTAATTTAGATGCATGCAAATAAGATTAAAAACACAACCTTTTATATTTTACACTCATTATAATGCATTTACAGCATTGTTGGAAAGCCTATTTTTAAACTTGTTTTGACTCATTTAAAATACATCAATGAACAAAAAGAACAGATACTCACCACTTCATTTTAAAAAGTCTTTAAAATTGAATGTAGATTAGGATCTAATTTAAAAAAAAAACTATTTCGCTTTATTTTGATTCAATTAACACATCACTTCCCTACAGCTAAACACGAATTACATTAGACAGTAGTGTTTCTATACAGGAGGCACGCCTTGGTTGTATAGGAGAACTGTCATTTTCAGGCAAAAATGGTCATTGCTGAATTTAGCAATATATTCATTAGGTTTGGTCAAGACACTTTTCAATCAATTCATCATAAAACACCTACAGTATGTTACTCAGTTTTACATAAGGGTCTAAGAGCACAGGACCAGATATTCAAAGAGATGTGAGTTTCACAAGGGCATTTGCAGGGATTTTTTCCACTCAATTCTGCCTCGAGAACAAAGTTGTGCCTGAGAGTGAAATTTAAAAGGAAGTTAGTTGCAGGTGAAAAAAAACAACCTTTCTCATGTTTTTTAGTCTCAAGTGCTTTTTCCTCAACTCTGGAGGAGGATCTGTGAATACTTACGCAAGTCCACCAACAAGTGTGGAATTAAAAAAAAAAAAAAAAAAAAAAAAAACCTTTTCTGCAAATCGCAATGTTGGGGGAAAAATGTGCTGCTTGTGTGTGTCTTCACTTAACTAATTCGCAAACAAGCTCAAATACGATTTGCTTCATCAGTGGAGAGCATACAGCTCACTAAGCTTTGTTTAAATTAACTTTTGTTTTAGTTGTTCAGAGCAGTGCGTGAACTGAGAAAAAAATAAAATACTGTTGCGAAATATTCAAGATGTTTGCAATTTGAAAAACATCAAGAGAGTTGATTACATGCTGGTGCCACTGATGGTAGCTGTGCCCTGAGTGCTCCCAACCTCTATGGGAATTGATTGGGACACTCTCTCTCAAATTTCAAACATAATATCTATGTTTAATATCATTTATATCCCTCGGAACAGTTGAAACAGCAAATACATTATCTGGAGAGTGATTGAAAGCCAAAGACAAAATTACCTGGACGGTACCACATGATTACTCAGCCTCTATGCATTCTTATTATACGAGTCTGTGCTTTTTAATCATGTAGTTTCATTAGGCGTTTCAAGGACTTACTGCCAGTCGAGGCAGGTTTGTCTTGGTTTAGAAGCATATGAATATATCAAATAATAATTGTTTTTAGCATGCTGACGATTGTGACAGAGTAATCGTGAGTTATAGTTTGTAATACGTTTCACATTGTTTAGTGCCAAATACTATTTGTTCCCTTTTTGTCAGCTGTTATTATAGTCCACTCTTCAGTAAAGTTGCCCTCTCTTTGCTTTTGAACACTTTGAGTCATTGTTTCATTTCGTACACCTGCATCAGTTGGGTATAGTCTGAGTTATGATTAATTTCGTGTTTAGAGTCATTGAAATGTATTCATTTCCGCAGCTTCTTATCATTAGCAATTTACCTGCAAATCTTATGAATGTCACAGACTTGAGAATATATGAAAGCTATTCTGAATGCAAGTAAAATTGCATGCATTTGCATACATTTGCAAAATCTTTAAATACCTGGCCCTTAGTGTGTATGCATTCTTTTTCAGGCTTCCAAAAGAATGGTGCAAATTAAAATGACTGCTTTCATCCCAAAGCAATTGACTATGCATATGACTTGCAGTTATTCCCTTAGTACCTAAAAGAAAGGTAGTTATACCATTTAAAAAACAAACCTTTACGGTTGTGGTTTAGGTCTCATTGTGTGTGGGCTGATCCAGTGAATAGATTCGTAAATATTTCTGATTTTCAGAACTGACGGTCACACTGACTGGTATGTTTGCTTTATACAATCAATGTAATGTTGTCCTTGTATAGGAAGACAAAACACAAGCACTATTGGCGCAGTAGTGTTTTAATTTTTTAAATGCCTTTTACCCCAGCTTGTCAATGACAGCAAGTAATGATTTTGATTCAGGCTTAATATGTCAGTTTTAGAAGCAGTTACTCTCTGTTCAGCAGTGATAACACATAGCCATTATCAAGTAAAGGGTACAATGTGTTCATGTGGGCAGGTTGAGTGCCCTTGTGTCATTTCCCCCAGCATATCTTTGAAGAGCAATGCATTCAGCATTCTTAACGTTCTTTTAAGAAAAACGATCTCAGAAACATTGCAAATAGTGCTTCCTTGTGAATTCAGACATCAGAACTAGCAGAGAGTGTGCATGATTCCAATGTGCAAAAAGCCATTCAAACAGTGTTTCCAAACCTATTACATGCTTTTTAAGCGTACAGTAACTCTGATTAAGGTTTGCACAGTGAAATGAAATGTGTGATAGTAAATAAGAATATGTAGGAAATAGCTGAGTGGACCAGTAGAATCTTCTACTGTATTAGGGCACTGCATACCAACAAGTAACACAAGTAAATCAAACAAATGATCAGTTAAATTCAGTGTATAGTTAAGTAATTGAGAGATTGGTTGAATTGAAAACCAGCAGACAGAGGGGGTCCCCAGGACCAAGTTTGAGAAGCCCTGGCTTACAACTCCCTTACACCAGGTATTCAACTTTGTCGTTTGAGATCCAATCCAGTCAGGGTTTTACTCCAAGCAGATTCTAAAGTAGTTAATTGAAGCTGCTAAGAGGCCATTAACTAATTTATGACCTGGTTGGAATAAATACCAGGACTGTTAGCCAGAGTTGAATACAGTATCATTAAAAACCATGATACAATGTACAGTGCCTTCATTCAACACACATTTGTTCATTTAAAATAGATAAACAAAGTGTGACATATTTCACCTGTTTGTTTGTTTACCTGATTTGAAAAAGTTTGAATGTCACTGCACTGCTGCAAAACACTGAGCGATTCTCCTGAACCAATCTCCTCACCTGAAGAGGGCTGCGAGGCAAACTCTTACTAAACCAAGGGAACACAATATGAACACAGATGTATAGCAGACCGCTGCCACCTCCCTTTCACCCAGACTGCTCTCTTCTATTTAGCTCTTCTGCAAATAGACCCACAAGCAAGAAAACAACCATAATAAATATCCTTAAAGTGCTACTGTTTTTCAACAATTAGAAGCTCATTTACAGGACTTGTCATGACAAGGCAAAGGATTGATCAGATAACACAATCTGAATGATTGCTGAGGAAAGAGTTGTATAGCTCCAATCAAGAATAAGAAAAAGTAAACGAAAGAGAAACCAGTTTACGCTGTGTGAGAAAAATCACTGATTGAAATCCCTGTTCGTTTAGTAGTGTTGAAACCGCTATTTCCTCTCAAAGTCCACATCTTGGCGACTGCTGTAATGTACACTTTTTGATATGCACTGTTAATTAGTGGAAGACATTTTTGAAGTAATCTCAAAGCAAACAAAATAGTTTAATATGATCTTCAGTTTAGAAACAGTAAAATTAGCATTGTGGGATTAATTGGAATGCTACATAAATACCTTAAATCAGGGGTCCTTAAACTCGGTCCTGGGAATTCCCTTTATCTGCTGCTTTTCATTTTAACCGAGCTCTCAGTAACTTAACTATACCCTTAATAAAGCTGATAATTTGCTTAATTAGACCTTTTTACTTGTTTTCAGCTTTTAAACAGTTGCAGTTCAAGCTACTTATAAAATATTATAGCTAACTTGAAATCTGCAACTGTTTAAGAGCTGAAAACAAGTAAATCAAACAAATTATCAGTTAATTTAAGTGTATAGTTAATTAATTGACTGGACTATACTGCGGATCTATGAAGGTGTGGTGCATTAGTTGGATTGGCTATACAGTAGGTTTCTCCAAGCTGGTTACAAAAACCAAATCCATATCTATTCAAAAACATTTGACAATGTAATTTATTGAGGTCATTAACTATTAATCAGAAATGTTTAACAATCAATAACAGATAAAGAAACAATATATTGTTATAGCAACAGTAGACTCCCTTGTTAATTTAGATTCATTCATTCAATTTGACACTGTCAGTGCAAGATTATTATAACCCTTTCAGCTCAAGCTTGCACAATTTGGTGAAGACAGAACAAAATTACAAGATTCTATTCTTTAATCCAATGCCTTTTTGCTAAATCCAGGACTTTTATCAAAACAATATTAGAAAGCCACAAATGTTGTCGCAGGTAGCTCTTCTTAAAGCTTTATTTCATATAACAATAACCAGAATATTCAAATATCCACAAAAAAGTATGAAATAATTATTTCTTTCCTCCAATAGAACACTGAGGTTCCTCATGAGAATGATACACATTTCACTCCTGCAATAAAAGCAAGGTCTAATGAAAGACACTGAATAAAATGTACTTCACTACTGTTTAGCAGGGAAATTGAATTCCCTAAGCAAATAAGCAGATGGTAACTCAATAATAAAAAATACCTGAAGCAAACAAACTGGGGAAAAAAACAAACAAATAGCTTCATGTCCTATCATCAGTGGTTAAATAAAAGTCTGCTTGGATTTAAGGATATAAATGGTGAAAAACAGATTGTTCTCAACAAACATTGAGATTGAGATGGATCAGTTACCTGTTGGGTTTACTGCTTTAGCAGACTTTTCTTTTTTTCATGTCACCAATCTTGCAGAATTCTCAGGGGTTCTTATGTGGTGACTGAGTGCTAAAAAAAATGGAGCTGCTTCTACTAGCAAATCCTACATCACTTCCCACACCAAGACAAGACACAGATTATACAACTAGCACTTTCTTTTGTTCCTTGTCAGCATTCAGTCTTGACTGTTACTAATAGCAACAAAGAGATCATTCAGTTCCATGTGCCAGCAGGTTTCCGGATATTTATTAGTTTAAAAATAGATTCAGCATACAAAATTAAAATGTAAAATTTATATTCTAAAAGCAGGCACTGCAGCAGAAAGCATGGTATCCGTGATACTGCACATACATTTAAAAGAGCTAGTATCATAATTCTTCAAGCAGCTGAAGCAGCTGTCTGTGCAGTCTAGCTGTCTGTGCAGTCTAGCTGTCTGTGCATTCTAGCTGTCTGTGCAGTCTAGCTGTCTGTGCATTCTAGCTTTATGTGCAGTCTAGCTGTCTGTGCATTCTAGCTGTCTGTGCAGTCTAGCTGTCTGTGCATTCTAGCTGTCTGTGCAGTCTAGCTGTCTGTGCATTCTAGCTTTATGTGCAGTCTGCGCAGATCCGATGGCTGAACTTGCAGCTTTCAAACATAACCTTGGATCTCAATAAAAAAATAAATAAAAAATTACCCCAAACATTATCACCTTATTAGTACCAATCTGTCAGATATGAATGTATTTAATATTCAGCTGTCATTCTGTCTAATTTCAATTATGTCAAGGTATACTACTAAAATAATGAAACCATCTGCTGCCCTGCGTTGCTGTCTGTCAAATTGTTATTATTATAGTATCATTTTATTTTTTTAAAAGAAATTCATGCCCAGCTGAGATGTCTTAAATAAAGTGAAAAGGTTTTAGATTAGCCCCATTAAAAACAGCCACTCAATAAGCCCAAAGCACAGATTAATGTATTTCTCTTTGGGGGGGGGGGGTTACCATTTAAAATCCATGATTGGTGAGGGAATGCAATTAACCAGCCAAAGTGTTTCAGTGAATACTTTTTGGACATTTTCAAATACATTACATACACTATATAAAAAAAAAAAAAAAAAAAAACATAATATCCGTTGGTCGGATGATCAAACAAGCCTTTCTCCAAATTGGGCATTAACTTTGAATAATAATTGATATGGATGTGAATATCAATAAGCATATTATTAGTGGTTGTTAGTTTACAAGCAGGGTTTTTGGCTCCTACAATCTACTGCTGGTCTCTGAGTCCTAATGGAATAGAAAAAAACATTATAGTGACTATTATAAATCCACTTGGGTTGTTTATAGATGCTGTGATATGTATATATTATTCCTGTAAGAAGATATTGGTGAATTGTTATTTGCATTTCCAGATTCAAGTGTCTAGTAGAACATATACTCCATTTCAAAGGTATTGTGAAGCCACCTTTTAACGATAAACAGTATAACGATCCAAGATCGACTATAGATAATGGATGCAGCACAGCCTCACGTCATCTTACAGTCTTATGCAGTTGCCAAAAATGTAGCATTGATAAAATGTTATCTCAAAAAATGTAACAAAAGACCTGCCACTTCCTATTTTCATCGGTTTCAATGATTTTTCTAGGAGAAAAAAAAAAACAAACATGTAATTGTTTAAAATAAACCAACAAATCAGTCAAAGGGAGCTCCCATCCTATGCAAAAGAGAATGTACACAATGATTTCATTTAAATAATGTATGTATTTGTAAGCCATAGGGACTGCAGTGCAGTTTCTGAATCTGAAGATGCATTACAGTAAATAAATTTAAAAAATTATAATAAACTCTCTATCTATGAGTTCTGTTAACCGATTAGAATTCTATATTTCACTTGATGAGTTTCACTATTTTAATGTTACTGTACTTGATAGTAAAGCACCTAAGCAAAGATTTTGGTAGAGCAATGGTGGTCCTATGGTTAAAGAAAAGGGTTTAATACCAACTGATGCATAGTTGACCTCCTAGTCTCTGTAAGTTTCTTTGAATAAAAACATCTGCTAAATTACTCATTAATTCATGAATAATACATTTGAAAAATGGCATCTTTTAAAAGAATGAAAAGTTTGAACAGATGTTTGATAATGAATATTTTATAGGAAACCATAAGGATGCTTGGTAGTATATCTGTTTCTGTTTCGGTTTGAATGTTCAACTGCATTTGAACTACGTCCTGAAAGCATTGAGTGATACTGTATATTAAATAGTTCCTGAATAGGTCAAATATAAATGAACTACTGCTGCAGCTTAACTCTTACTTCACAACATGAGAGACCACAAAACAATACCATGGCTTATACAGGAACATTACAATCTGTAGCAACAAACCAGACAAGCTGGTATGGTACAATTTAAGTTTCAGAACTATTAATGCTAATAGTTCTGAAACTATTAGCATAGATAACGTATTGCAGAGAATGCTATGTAGATCTGAATGCTAATATGCCCCCACCACTCACACTGTCTGAAGGGCTTGTCACAATCAAAGCTATCCCGAAATGACGTTGAAAGTCAGTTTGTTTCCAGAATACCACAGTTTAAACGAAATTGTGTGAACCAGCACTAAATACATGAACACAAAAAGATAAATACTCTCTAGCTGATGTTCTTATGTTTTTTTTTTCTTACTTCACAGGTAGTTGTTGCTTAGCAATGCTATGGTCTCCCTGGTTACTGGAAATTTTTATAGCAGTGTGGTTCCATTTTTGCAACTTGCTCTCTATTTATTTTCATTTTTGGAGATGGTCTACTAAATTATTAGAGATTAATCATCGCCATCTCTACAACTGAGATTAAATAATGATAATACTTATATAGCGCCTTTCATAGTGGACCACTATTACAAAGCTCTTTTCAAGATACGAGACTAGGGAGTGTGAACTATACATCAGTTGCAGAGTCACTTACAAAAATGTCTCACCCGAAAGAATATATATATATATATATATATATATATATATATATATATATATATACACACACACACACACACACACACACACACACACACACACACACACATATATATATATATATATATATATATATATATATATATATATATATATATATATATATGTCTATATATATCATACGAATATATAGATCATATATGATCTAAACTTTTTGTTTGAAAACCAGACATAAACCCTGCTCAGCAGAGTCTGGCATTAATAATGAAACAGCAAACTACAATTTAAGATACAAGCCTGGCCCCTTGGTGATGTTAAGTTCATGACTGTGTAGGTACTTGTGGAGTCAAGGATGTTCCCGAAGGCTTCTCCAGTGAACAAATCGATTTAATCAGTTACACAAGCTGGCTTTTTTGCACGTCATCTGGTGCTTCCACCTTGTGTACTTGAGCCAGCTCCACAACCTGTCTGTGAGTAGTGTCTCTACCACTGTGCTTATAAATACACTTTGTGGAAATGCCCTTGTCAATTGAAAATATGAATGGACTGTCACTCTCACAAAGCGCAATGTCATGCTTTTGTATGAGGTTATAAAACCTAACTGGATTGTACATTTTTGAGGATTCTAAGAGTATTATTAGCATTATTAGTTGTTTATTTAGCAGGTGACTTACAGAGACTAGGGTGTGTGAAGTATGCATCAGCTGCAGTGTCACTTACAACAACGTCTCATCCAAAAGACGGAGCACAAGTAGGTTAAGTGACTAGAGCTGAACCTTGCATATACAGCATATTCGATTTACCGCAACCTGCTTTTACTGACTGTGACAGGATAGTGTCATGGCCCAAGAGTTTACCGGCAGGTGAGAGATCCAGAGACAGAAAGCTGCAGTTTAAGCGCGTCTGCATGCATTTATTTAACAAAAACATTTAACAAAACAAACACAAAAACAGGACCAAAATAAATACGGAACGAGGGCCAAAATAAAAGGTTCAAACAAAAGAACAAAACACTTGTAGGCTGGCATTAGCCTTCACTGGCAAGTTTAAAAACAACACAAAAATCACAGCACCCCCTGCCCTGCCACAGTGCCCTGCCACACTGTCCTTTCACTTCTGCATTGGTAAAGACCACTAGCTAAAAATATAATTTGAACTTTCTTCCCACATACTTATGTGTGAGGTGCCTTGAGTTTCAGAAATGGAAAGAGGTTTTTTAAAGATGAAGTATACTAACATATACAAAAAAAAAAAGCTTACTCACCAATACTTAAGATTTTTAGATAGACATATTATTTGATATAAACTGCAAGACAAATTTATTAACTGTCCATTAATGTTTTAAAGACCAAATAAATATATCATTCTAACTAACTGACACACTCTCTTTTTCTCTTGTTCTACGTTCATTAAGTATTTACAAGTACAATGGAAAACAAAGTATTTTTAAACCTAAATTAAACAGCTTAATTCAATTAATTACTTTTCTTATGTCAAACTGCATCTGCTTAGCAACGAATAATTTGTTATCGATTTTTTATCAGAACAGTGCTATTCCAACAGTGCTATTTTCAGACCTGCTTTAAATAAGCAACAACAAAAAACACAGGTATATGTATATTCCTGAAATAAAAAAAATGACATTTCACAAAACTAAACAACAAATTATTACATACAATATAGCTTCAGGGATATCAAGACCAGTATAAAGTGAGAGCTATTAAAGTCAAAGCAATATGCATCACTGGCAAATCCAGTATTATCGTACAAGACCACATAGCCAGGAGGCGGGGTGGTATATGAAAGCACTGATTAATGTTTCATTAGTCCAGCGCAATGCAATCCATCAGACATGTTTTGAATTTATGAGAAAACCAAGTTCATGGCCAATTTTACAGATCTATCTATCACTATTCTTTAATATGATTGTGGAACTAGAAATGGAATATTAGCTTCTCTTCAAATCACAAAAACAGAGAAAAGCATTGGTAGATTTAATCATGAACATTTTGAAATAATACAATAGGGTATAGAGGAGCACAGAATTGCACAATTCCTCCTCTGATCCTTAGAAGATAACTTGTGAATGAATAGTCTTTTGAATACATTTCTGGCAGCAGATTTATTTATTTATTTATTTATTATCATAGCTTAGGTCTCCTTGTATCTGAAACTATTGGAAGCACAGGTGTATACTGTACAAGCTCTTGAAAATGTACCCCGTATTCTCCAATCACAGCAGAGACTGCATTAGTTTGCTGATATCCCCAAACTAGCTATACTGTATTTCAGATTTGTTAATGACAGGGAATTGTGATTTAAGACCACAATTGTTTGCAGTGTTTAACTTTTCTTCTGAACCTCCACTGTCATATTGAATCCTGACAGCTGAAGAAAATATTGATCCCTTCAGAATTATAAAAAAAATGAAATATTGCTACAAGATTTTATGTGACGCAATTGACAGATTGTGCAACCGTTTAAGGGATATACAAATAACTGTTATTATACATAAGCAACACGTTATACAAGACGTTGTTTGAGCTCTTCTGTAAGAAAACATCTCTTTCACAGATACAAATTTGTAAACTCAGTGACAAATGCATTGCCTTCAAGTTTTCAATGGTGAAATTAGTTTAATGCTGAGCGAGGTTAAAACGTGTTACAGCAACAGCAATGACCTGTCCTTAATAAAACACTACAAATAACCTTGTAAATGCGTAGCTAAATCCTTGTCAAATTAGTCTCTTTAAAGTATATATTGAGTGAGAGTATTTTTGTATTGATTTCATAATTGATTTATATTGTCATAATTTTAAGACACGTCTTTAAGACAAACTGACAGTAAAGCATTTTTTTAGTAAATGTATAAAAGTGTTCATTTTATTAAACATATTAAATATTTTATGCAACAGCTCAAGGCCTGTTCTGTTTATGTGCTTTGTATAATGACAGCTGATGACCTGCCAACATTATTTCCTGGCAGTTCCCTAGCGATAGACGGATAGTTTAGCCCACATTTTTGTCTTTAAGTACAGCAATGTGAATGAATGCGTGGGTGCCTGTGGGTGGATGTGCGAGATAAAGCAAAATTAAATGTGAGTAAAATAAGTGCCTAACGTCATCACCACGGGAAACGGAAGAGATGGAGTAGGGACATATTATGAATCATGTTAAGATGGAATTCTAATAATACTGTATGATACCACTCTCGATTAAAAAAAAAAAAAAAAGCAGTCTCGTAAAATTATTCAGTGGACCCGACTATAAAGCCAGTCCTTCTGTTTTGTGAAAATATTGGCATATTGTTAATTTAGAAAATATACATATTTAGTTAACACTGTACATGGTGGCCCAAACAGCATCAGCATGCAACAACATGCTGTATTTCATTGCTAGCTTCTTTAATTATTACACCAATTTCCACATGTGGTTGTGTACATTATCTATAATGCTATTAATATGTAACCACATGAGTGTAATTACAGTACAATTATATTTTGTGTACAATTGTACCCCAAATTGCACTTTTAATTGTGAAATGTACATTAACACACATTTTATTAGATTGTGTGTACATTTTATACAATTGTGTGGGTATTTGGTTAGGATATAAAAGCATACTGGAATCTAAAAACTGTTGTGAGAACTAAACATGTTTTGCAGACTGAATCACTGTTATACTGTATACAGTAATAGACAAATAGGCAGGGGCAGATTAAAATCCTGTACACTTGATGTGGTGTGGAGGTGTTAGTAATAATCAATCAATTGTAAAAGTTCCATCAAACCGACATCTTGTCTCTTCACCATTGTGAGTATGCATGCCAGTAAATACAGGGCTGCAACGCAATTGCGTGGTACATGGCACATATTATTGTACTGTATATGACACACTTAACAAGCGTGTATTGCAAACTATTTGTGCTTGATCTTATTTGTTGATGTTTTTCTTTACAGTGAGTGTGGAAATGAAGGCACATTTAGCTTATATGCATAAAAATGTATATTTGTTACTTGTTTAGCAAGCAAAGCAACTGTTTCTCATGGTCTATTCCACACAATATTTATACCACCTCACACTTGGAAACCGCTGCGACAAACACAGACTGTCTCTTTGCAATAACAGCTGTTTATTTTTGTGTAAGCCAAGAGCCAGCAGATGAGAATTTTGATCTGTTAGGCGTCGTTGTGACTGAATTGATCTGTGGGTTTGTTAAAAGCTGACATTATAGACAGCTACTTCATCACATACAGGGAACCCCAATAAGAAACATTATTATGGACCTTTATGCAAAACTGAACTGCTTTTCCTCTTGATCACACACACAGAATCATCTGTTCCAGTGCCCTCCTGTGTTTCAAAGCCAGGCATCCGGGACCATTTTTGTAATTCTGTCACATCATTAAATGGCTGTTGAAGTGATGTCATTGTTTTTGACTAAGCATCACTGAAACACCTGCTCACAAGCTACTGATTATTCTTCTCCACCAGGTATAAGGATTTGACCATTTCTGGTCATGTGTTGCTTTTATCTTACTATTTAAAATTAACTGCATGTGTGGCTATTAAAGTCATCAGTTGAATTAGAGAATTAAACATTTTCTGCTGACAGTACCATGAAAGAGTAAGTAGCGGGGTTCCGAAACATATTGCGTTGTACAGTCAGCACTTGCATATATGACACTCAGATACACGTCAGTTGCATTTTACCGTCCTACCGTCCTTGTATTAAGAAACAAATCAGTTCCCATTATACAGTACTGTGCAAAAGTTTTAGGCAGGTGTGAAAAAATGCTATAAAGTAAGAATGCTTTCAAAAATAGACATGTTCATAGATTATATTTATCAATTAACTAAATGCAAAGTGAGTGAACAGAAGAAAAATCTACATCAAATCCATATTTGGTGTGACCACCCTTTGCCTTCAAAACAGCATCAATTCTTCTAGGTACACTTGCACACAGTTTTTGAAGGAACTCGGCAGGTAGGTTGGCCCAAACATCTTGGAGAACTAACCACAGTTCTTCTGTGGATTTAGGCAGCCTCAGTTGCTTCTCTCTCTTCACGTAATCCCAGACAGACTCGATGATGTTGAGATCAGGGCTCTGTGGGGGCCATACCATCACTTCCAGGACTCCTTGTTCTTCTTTACGCTGAAGATAGTTCTTAATGACTTTTGCTGTATGTTTGGGGTCGTTGTCATGCTGCAGAATAAATTTGGGACCAATCAGATGGCGAGTAATGTTAAGCTTGATATGTGTCCTGAACAGACTATCCTAAAATTTGAGAATCAAGGCAGTATACATCATCAAGTTTTGTCCAGTTTCAGAATCATAGGTATGAATAGACAAGGGGAAGCTAATATGAATAGCTGCTGAATGTGTAATTGCATGTGTGGTAACATAGTAGTTACATAATTGCATAAAGACGCTTTTAATTGTTACACTGTGTAATGTTATTACAGTGTAATTAATGACACTTAAGTCTTACCAGAATAAAACATAAGTACACAGTGTAATGTTACATTATTATTAATGGAATGTATTAGTTGTTTTGATTAGCTGCTCTAAAATCAGTTACATGGTGTATCACTGAATATCCTACCAGGCTTGGTAGAAACCCATTTTAAGAGGTAAAATGGAAGAACAAATATCCTAAGGCTAAAGCAATCTAAAGAAAATGACTATCAGTCTCAGTGTCAGATATCTAGAACATTTATTTTCACTTAACTTTTTTGTCACTGTATGTGGAACTGACACTTTCAGCCATACCCACAATGTAATCTCCAGCCTCCAGTCTATATTATAATTAATTGGAAACTATATCCAACATCAAAGTGATGATCTGTGAACTGTACACAGATAATAAAAGCCCATGCATTACTGCCCCCCCCCCTTAATTTAATGAGTTTGAACTCACCTTATATCCATACTTTATTCTATACAGTTAATTTAATCTAGCCACTCCTTGACAATCTTTATTTGAATTAGGCAAACAATGGGTATACTAGTGGTAATGTTGATCTTTGCTGGCTGGATTTAAAGTAGGAACCTGGATTCATTTATTTGTATATATGTATTTTAATTAATGGAAGTAACCCTTCTGAAATACTGGCATAGCCCTCTACTGTAAAAGTCCCATTTGGATGGAACTGATACTCATAATGTATACAGCCTCCACTAAGAAGCAATAAAGAAGAGAAAAACAGTGTGAAACCCCACATGTGGCCCCACGTGTGTAAGAGCATGAACGGCAAGCTATGAATGCACTCAGCTGTGTATTACCAATTAAATGACAGTGACACTGACCCTCTAACTTACTTTCACTGGGATTTCATCCTATGACACACCAGCTCAATACACAATCTGTATACGCCTGCTTCGACAAACCCCAGCGTAATGAAGGCTTACCTTTTTATACCTCAGCACAGTTCAGACTCCAGCCTCCAATGAATGAAGCTGACCCCAGAGGGGGGCAGTGTTGCAGAGGTCTCAGGAGGGAGGAAGGCACAAGTCTATTGCTGCTCTGTTATGTGTAGTATTTTTGGTTATTTTCAGAGAGCATTTTTTTATTTTATTTTATTTTATTTATTTTTTACAACAAAGAACACGCTGAGCAAATAGATTGTGTGTGACCTTTTTTTAACTTGGTATTTGCTCACCATTATTGTACAATTTTCATGACTGTTAGCGTGAGTGAGCTCAGTTATTCTCCATCAGGGTTTTTTTTACTGATAGCACTGTACATAAAAGGTCATTTTCCAGTAAATAACATGCTGAGCAAATGTTATTACCAATCCCCCCCCCCTCAGCTGGTAGGCTGGTGTTTCAAATTGATTTTCAGGCATGTTTTACACGCCATGGCATGGTCTCTGGTCCCATTGCTATGTTTATGAAGAGTTGTATGCTTCATTGGCCAGTATATGCTTTTTAAGGAGTTATAACCAAGGCTTTCAAAATCATGTTCTTAATCACGCCTGCAACATTATCACAAACCTTTAATACATGAGTGGCTCTTTGTATATGCAGTAATACTTCATTTTGGGATATGCATACATCTAAAACACAATGAGTTCAAACACATTTCAAGACTGTGATCATAACCTAAACACAAGAGGCAAAGGATTTTCACACTAATAAGAGGTAAGTAAATGGGTTTGAATGCCCACATTATCACTACTATATGCTTTCACAGCTGTGTCATTCACAATACCTGTCCCAAGGTATTATTAAACCCTCTTCAACCACACAGCTCAGACGGCTCTTCTTCTGTGTGAAAAGGGAACTCATTAAAAACTAAAGCTGGATTGCTGTTTCCAACAATTTAGCTACATTTTGCATAATGTAAAATAATAGTCCTGCATAATAATAATAATAAAAAATAAAATAATTAAAACAGTATCGCTATTGTCTTGTGGTTTGTCTTTTAGCTTTGAATAACCATGACAAAAAGAAATATGGATTAGTATGCCCAGCATGTCTTCTATTGTCTTTTATCAGATAGACGAAATGTCTGTCAATACAACCAATGCTTGAAACAAGTAAAGCCCCCAGCAACACAAGCTAAGAGTTAGTCATTTTAGCAGCTTTTAACCATTCACTTCATTTTCTCCGTTCATTCTTTTTCTTCATCTCCTTTTTTTTTTGCTTCGTTTTTCTTGTGATCACGAGATAACAGAATGGTAATATCGAGATCCTGAGATAAATTATCTTGTCAGATTGGATTTTTTTTTTTTTCCGATGGCCTCAATGGGTCGCTGAACTGAATGTCTTGGCACCGGATCACCTAAGAGAGATTCTGTCTCCATGTTAAACCTCTGCACACTTTCAGGTCAGCTAACACTGGCCTTTTGTGTCTCCCAGAGGTCAAAACAGAGGAGAAAATGCATTTAACTGTAACACCACCAGATTGTGGAACGCATTGTCCTTTCTATTAGAGATACTGCTCCAGTCAATATTTTTAAATCAAGATTAAAGACTTACATTTCTAGTAGACTTTTTAGCCTTTCTATTTATTTTATCTTCTCTATTCATTTGCTTATTTTCATAATTCCATGTTTTATTATTCAAGTCCTGTTTTTCTTCAATTGCTTTTTGCTTTATTATTATTATTATTATTATTATTATTATTATTATTATTATTATTATTATTATCATTGTTTCTTTGTCATTGAACTACTTCTTGATATTGTATGCTTCTTTCTGTTTTAACTGACATGTAAAGCGCTTTGAGATACTGGTATGAAAGGCGCTATATAAATAAAATAATTAAAAGCCCTTAGGTCAGGGACTGAGCTAAATCAGTCCGCCCAGGCAGCTGACAGATAAATACTGCTTATCAACCCAGTTCACAAACCTGCTAATGACGTAGTCCAAAAAAAAAAAATGGTTATACTCTATAGTATTTACAGTAAAAAAAAAAAAAAAAACTGAACTGGATCATCGAGCGAGACCATATTTACACAATTCTGAACCACTCCCCCTAGATCAGTGTTTCAGTTCTGCCAGGGTTGATCTTCTCACATGCCTCCAATGGGACAACATACCTATGACCAGTCTTTGAAGTCCTGCTGCTATAGCTGTGGCTCCCTGTCCAGCTGAGTAAATTGGCTGCAATGTTCTCTTTGCAGAGGGCAGCAATGTCATCTCATATCCACCACTGCTACAATTTAGCAGGTTCTGGCAAGAGATGACAGAGTATCATCTGATCCCCACTGGCTCTGTGTCAACAGCATATTCACACAGCCACCAATTCATTCATTTGGATAAACCCCTTTATATAAGCTTCTTTCAAATATAATTATTTATCAGGTTTGAATGTAATTACTGAACCAAACCAACAGTAAACTACTTTTAATCTGAAGTCTAGAATTTATAATCCTAAATAATGGAATAATGTTATAAAACAAGTACTTACCCAAGAGAAGTCTCAACACCTACAGACACAATTAACTAGATATCTTTTTAGATAACCCATACAGATGCACATATTTGGGAACAGGAGGAGAGCGTAATGTCTGTGTCTTGAACAAACCCCTTATGCGAAACTAGTTTAATTGGTGAGAGTGGTAGCCATAATGCTCTAATTATTAGAATACATTGAAGAGGACTTATATAAGTCTGAGTTTAGCATTCAGAAACACCAGTCTGCCAGCAAAGGCATTGAACCAAGGGTCTATATGTTTTCTGTGACATTTTTTTCAGAACAGTGCACAATTCTATTAGCAAATTAGCAAAACTTGCAAAACAGAAGTCAGTGATGAATCCCCAAATATATATAGCTGTGAAAGTGCAATTTATCACATATATCCATTCATTTTCAGGATCGCATGGTTTCCCACTATCTTCAGATTAAAGGCAGATTTGTATTATTTAAAAAACTGTTTTGTTATTTTTTTTCTTTTCGAATAATAACCAAATGTTGAGTCGACATGTTTTTTTTTTTTTTTCTGCCAAGGTATTATGCTAAATTTTAATTTATTAAAACACTGAATCTGTTTTATATAGCTATATTCCATGCTTCTTAATTATAAAACAAATTGGATTTTTGGATATTACAGCAATGCAACAATTTTGCTTTGGATGTTAGTGTTGGCTTGTTCTGCAGAAGGTACTCTTGAGAGCTTGAACTAAACTGAGCAGCAAAAAACCGATAATAAATCAATAATTGCATTGAACTTTGGACCAATCGCTTAAAAGATATATGAAACCCAACTGGCAGTCTTCTTGAAAAAAATAAATAAAAAAGCACATTCTCTCTTGCTTGACTACTTAATGTCTTTATTGTTCAAATTATAATGTCTTATCAAATATGAATTTCAAACTGAAAGATTCAAAATTTAAATTATGTTAATCTAGCCCTCAGAATAGTGCATGTTTGTATTCTTGACAAGTTATTTAATAGCCTCCTGTATATCTCTGTTACACCATGTCAGCATTGTGTTTAAATTATTAATTTATTAAAATGCAAAACCATGTAAGTATAATGACTGACTCTTATGTGGTGGAACTCCCACACAGTTTCTTGTGGTGGATGTTTAGTTTATATGATGCATATATACTGTGCACTGCCATACATATCACATGACTTGCAGCCAAGTATGATGTACAGCATATGGTTGAAAAAGACCCCATCTATTGCACAGTTTGATATATTCTTTTAATGAAAAATTAGGGTTCAGTGTTTCCTAAGAAGCTGTGCTTGTATTGCTATTTACATCTTCTCTTTGCTTTTTATGACTAGTGCCTGACTAAATCAGTCTCACATTTTACTCTTTCAACGAAATCTCACTGGAAGCACTACAGTTTACAATCACAATGCTGTCAGTGTGACAGGCTATTTTGTATTTTGTCTCTTGAACGTTGTTAGCTTATGTATTCTAAACAGTTTTTATCTTCTGTGTTTAGTCAATTACTCTCTCATTATTAATATTGATTAGAACCAAATTTGTTTTAAAATACTCTATAGTAAAATATGTTTATGTTGACATGGAACAGTAAAGAATACATTACCAGCTCATTAGACCACATACCATACCACTGACAGCTCATTATACCACATACCATACCACTGACAGCTCATAAATGTGTTATTTGCAAAATTCCATCCAATAAACAATCAGTATCCGCTATTACTGCTCGTCATTGATCGCTTCATTGCATTCAATAAATACAGGAGCATGTCTATTAAATCAATCCCACACTCCAAATAGCAACATCAGTTTGAATCATTTCCCTTTTTTAACCTTTGCTGTGTTCTTACATGTGTTAATAGAGTGTTTTGCAGCTACCTAAGATCATTGTTGTGTTGGACTCACTCAGTCACGTAGTAATGATATAGCTACTGGCACATATAGTTTCGGTGCTTATGAAAGGTAAGGCAGGCAGGCATCACAAGAGCTGCCTCATATAGCTCTGTGACTGGCTGTTGTTTAGTGGGGGCAATTCCAGAACCACATTTCATTTTGCTTATAAATAGAAAACCCTTATTTGGTGGTTTTTCCTACAATGGTATTTTGTTTTATAGCCAAAATGTCCACAATTAAACAGTGTTTAATCCTGCTACTAGTGTAATAAAAGTAAAACTAATTAATTAGTCTCCAACAGAGAAAGCTGGATAACAATGCTGACTGATTTTTCTTTAAGAACAGTAGCTGACAAGGGCTTTTTATAACAGATGGTATTAATTATGAAACGTACTTTCATCAGAATGTAATAATGTATAAATTGACATTCAGTAAGTTAATTATTCCTCTGTGATCCCAACAGCATCAATTATGAATTGACAGAGTCATGTCTCTTTGTCAAATGATGCCACAATAAAGACATATTTTTACGTTTAGCAGAAAGGAATGCATCTAACGTTCATTACATTGTGATAAAAGTGGTTTAGCATTTCTGAACATGTTCAAACGTGTTTTGCCAGTATACTATGATCTTGTGTGTTATTTCTATAATTGTCAAACCTTCTACTGCAAAGTTGAATCAGTACTGGTCAAAGACCTGCGCTAGATCTTCACTGTATCTATAAATTCTACATAATGAATACATAAAAATGATGTAATTAGATTACATTACTGATAGTCTATGTTGTGAAATAGTTAATAAACTAGTCTTAGGTACAGTTTAACTATAAATCAAAGTGTATAGGAAAACATTATTGTTATTAAGTTTCTAAAAACCTTGGTTACTAAGTTACCATCAGCCTCTGAAGCTTTAAAGCTGTCTTGTTTGAGAATACATTGGTTACACTAGGCTATAAAGGTCTTGATTTCTCAGGTATTTCAGTGGTATGGGTAACAGAACACTTGAAAAACAGTTACTCAGTTATAGTATCTATCTAGCTAGCTAGCTAGGTATATACTATTTTCTACCACCCATAACCTCCAAGCGTGTAGATAACGGCACAGGCACAAGACTGATACCCACCAGACTCGGTGACGTCACTGAAATACACCCCATCCTTTAACTATTTGGCAAACCGGCGTTGAATAGTGTTTGAGATCCGGTTCTGAGGAGAGCAAGAATTGGAATGTCAGCCTAAGCTTCTGTATTGTGGTAAGATGAGGACTACTTGAACGCTTCTATTTGTTTTTATCAATGTGTTTATTATTAGTGCTAGTATCATTGTTTATGTTATCAGTTATATAAATATCGGTTTTAACTAAATGCTAATCGTTTTATTTATGTGTGATAGCTATGTTCATATTCCAGTGCTTAATAGTTACAGCACTTTGTTTGTTAAAATGAAAATGTGAGTTTGCTTTTTTTTTTTTGGGAGTCCTGATTTGTGTGTTTTTGTTTAGTACGTATTTATTTATTTATTTATTTATGAACGTATCTTAAAAAGTGCACTTTCAGGAAAGGTTAGCGTTTTAAAATTGCAATCAGCACTAGGTATTTTTCAAAGGTATAGTTTTAAATGCATCCAAAAAGCACATTCAATTAAGAATCCTGTAGTTTATTTCACTATTTATTTATTTATTTATTTATTTATTTTTTTTTTTTTTTTTTTACAGATATTATATTAATGTAACCAAAAGCAAAAGTCCGACATACGCTGAATAACTTAAAACTTTTGAGGAAAAGAAATGACACTTGCGGTTATCCAACCAGCATAAACACAGACAAACAAAACAACAGCCATGGAGAATGTATCAAGCTCAGATTATCCCAACAAATCCTGCGACCACTCGATGAACTACTGTGAGAACAACCGAACTGATGCTAATGAGACCGCAACAGAACCGCACTTCTACCCAGATTTCTATGTCCTTCTGCCGGTGATCTACTCCGTGATCTGTGCTGTTGGGCTCACGGGAAACACCGCTGTCATATATGTGATCCTAAAAGCCCCTAAAATGAAGACCGTCACTAATATGTTCATCCTAAACTTGGCCATTGCAGACGATCTCTTTACTCTGGTGCTGCCTATTAACATCGCTGAGCACCTTTTACATTACTGGCCGTTCGGCGAAATGCTCTGCAAAATAATCCTGTCGATTGACCACTACAACATCTTCTCGAGCATCTACTTTCTGACGGTGATGAGCATCGATCGTTACCTGGTGGTGCTCGCGACGGTGCAGTCCAAAACAACGCCACACCGCACCTACAGGGCAGCCAAAATAGTTAGCCTATGCGTGTGGATCTTGGTGATCCTGATCGTCCTGCCTTTCACCGTCTTTGCTCGGGTCTTCACCATTACGGATGACCTGGACAGAAAGAGCTGTGTCCTGAGTTTTCCCAGCTCCGAGAGCTTTTGGTTCAAAGCCAGTCGCATATATACCCTGATTCTAGGCTTTGTCATTCCTGTTTCTACCATCTGCATCCTGTACACGATGATGCTTTATAAACTCAGGAATATGCGCTTGAACTCCAACGCGAAGGCACTCGACAAAGCTAAGAAGAAAGTGACCATCATGGTTTTCATCGTCCTCGCGGTGTGTCTGTTCTGCTGGACCCCGTTCCATCTTAGCACAATAGTAGCTCTGACCACGGACTTGCAAACCACTCCTTTGGTGATAGGGATATCGTACTTTATCACTAGTCTGAGTTATGCCAACTCTTGCTTAAATCCGTTCTTGTACGCTTTTCTAGACGACAGTTTTAGAAAAGCTTTTAAGAAAATGTTAGAATGTAGACCTGCTTAAAGAACGTGTGTGGCTCATTATATCCACAATATATTTTAGAAAATATATACTACAGTATATTGTATATAATGACTATAATGGCCTTGATATATTTTGATATATATATATTTTCATGCTGTGCTAGTAAACATAGTTCGTTTTCTTGATGTTTATCTTTTTTTTGTTTCTTTTTCAAAGACTTTCACACAATGGCTGTATTTTTTTCTTTAAACTGTCGCTTTATACATTGGGTTTTGTCGACCCCTTGTGTAAAACATTGGTACTGCACTATTAAAAACGGGCATTCATGCATGCATTTGTATCAGCAACTATTGCAATTCTTTTTGAAGTTAACAGTAGATGGCAATATTTTTGTAAACATGTTGTACAACTTTGTCCTTCATTGTTTTAATACATATTTTAATATAATAAAACAGAAACATTAAATGTAGTTATAAGTTACGAAACTACAGTTTAAGGTGTATAATTAAGGTGCTTTGGTATATGATATGCTTTGCTGTTTGTTTGTTTGTTATTCTCTGTATTAGTGAACATTGATTGTAAATTTCTAGCTGCCAGCAATGTGCTTAAGATAGAAGGATTGGAGAAACTGCTTTTTGAAAACTTGTATTGATTATTGATTCCTTGATATGTTGTTGTTTTTTTTTTAAATGTAAGATCATCAAGCACAACATAAACGTGCAGAAAATGTGATGTAGAATGTGTACAAAGGTCCTTAAAATTACATTCATTGCAATACCTTATATGTAAGTTATATGTAAATGTTGTTTAAACAATAAATCACATGTTGCATAAATTCTCTCAGGTTTAGTTTTTATTACAGTCAGTATTGTAGCTTAAGGTAGGTCTACACTCTTTCAAGCACAAATCAGTTCATTATCTATCAGTGATTAAACACACAATATCAATCTGATTTAATTGGAAACTGTGTTGTGTTTCTGAAAGGAGAATTCACACACTCGTCACACATGTAATCAAGCTGTTCCTTTAAGCAGGCCTTCTCGCCCACGGCTTCTTGTCATTTCTTTGTTTGGTTTTGTATCCATTCAAATCGTGTTGGTGTTGTTTGCCTTCCAATCTCCATTCTACAGTTCAGGTAGACCTGCGATTATCAGTACAGTCACTCTGGTGCCTTGTTCCAATAAAACTCCATGCTCAGATTCACCTAGGAACGTAAATGTAGTGATATTGCTTGGGGGGGGGTTATCAAAAACTTTGGTTCGTGTACCATCAAAATTGGCACGTAGGGAATCGGACACTGATTATTATTTTGTTCCTAGTGCCTATTTAATGGCATGGTGTAGAAAGACTGCACCAAAATCAGAGTGGTCGGGCGCCATATAAGCATTTTCATAACAAATTGGTAAAGATCCTTAAATGAATTCTTAAAGTAAGGATCTGTCTATTGGACCAGGGACAAGTAATCCAGAGCAGAAATGGGCGGGCTACTGATCCCGGAAGACAGAGATCAGCCCTATTTCTTATCCACCATGAATATGCTTTGTATCTGGCCAGTAGGGTTAGCTGTTGACCGATGAGGAGAATAAGTCCCTGCCAGTTTCCCTTCCCCACCCCTGGAAGCGTCAGAGTCAATGTGACTCCCCTTCTGCGTCTCAGCAAAATTCTGCCTCTTTACACAGCCCGGACGCAAACTGGAGCCGTCCAAGCTGTGTGACTCATCCTGCACTCCCAGCGGCATCGCTTTAACTGGATGAGCCCCTCAGGGACCCCCTTTGTTAATAGTGTTTTGACTACTGACTGGTCTGTGATGTCAGAGAACAATAGCTCTGATTATTGACTGCTAGTGGCTGTGGCATGCAACACTGTTCTAACTAATAGGGCTGAAAGTTGTAGTCTAAGGATTTAGTAGCAGCACCTGGTTCTTGCTTTTATAAACATGGTGTATACTGCATTACTCAAAATGAATGATAATGATTTAGCTCAGAATCTCACGTTACACATGTTCCCGTAAACCTAATTCCAAATCCATTACTATATTCCAATTCTGTTTTCAAGTTGTGTGGTTCTAATTTCTATTATTAAAATGTCCTCTCGGATCTGCAATCACAGTTCACTCGTTAGAGGGAAATGTGCTCTGCCTTCAACTGAATTTCAATAATGCACCACTTTTCTATATACAGTAGACTATAGAAGCAACCTTCGCCGTTGTTGATATGCAAGTAGATCATAGAAGCAACCTTTGCCATTGTTGATATGCTAGTAGATCATATTCTTAGAATGGCCCATAAGTACAGCCTGAATAAATTGAAGAGGTTATTATGTACACCTCAAATTTAAGGTTCATTAACTAAATGTAGTTACATGGTAGTTACCATTTACTAATATTTACTATTCTTTGAGGATGGGATACAACCCTATACATGAAACAGCATGCATTTAACAAACTTGTTTTAAGAACATGTGGTATATAAAGTAACAAAAAAGTGTACAGTGTAACTATAATGTAGTTACTATAGTCCTCTGTTTATTTTCTACCTGGATTCCCTGGGGTAACACATGTAAAACCATCCTCTCTGTTGTTCATTTTATTTATTAATGTCAAGCAGTGTATGGACGACCTGTTTTCTAAAGACATAAGGGTTTAGAGATCTTCTTATAGTCTTCTGGAGTTTCTCAAGGATTCAGCTTCATTCTTCTCTTGCTCAGTGCTCCTCTTTACCTTCAAGCTCTTGTTAGTCACAAGTTACAATGACCTTTAATAAACGCCTCAAGGGGCTCCCAGATGGGAGTCTGAGAAGCTGCTGGAGCCTTTGCTGTCTGAGAGATACACAAGTGATAATCAATGCAGCTAGCAAAGACCGCCTTTCATAGTATTTAAATCTCTTTCAAACATTGTATCCCTTTTTCTGACATGTGTTTTAAACAGTTGCCTTTTTTGTAATGCGTCAAGGTATGGGAATAAGAGAGGAGAGATGAATGTAATTTATGTCATATGGATTCAATAAAAAACAACATGCAGGGGTCCAGACCTAATAAAAGCTGTGCTCTTTGGGTGCAGGATGAGTCATACAAGAGTGGTTTGAACACTCACACCATATTGCTGATTGCAGGGTTGGGGGGGATCGTAAGGAATAGTTAATCTCATGCTATAAGTGGGCTACAGCTATGAAGCAACATTATATTATTATTTATTTAATATTGAAAATAGCAGATGTAGTAAACCCAGTTTGAACAGGACACTTAACTGTTCAGTGTTTTTATATGTACTAAATTCAGCAATTATAGAACATGATTTCTTTCCTCTAATAAGACCTCTTTGTGCAGCTCTGCTACAAATCTAATAGATATGCTACTTTTTTTTTTTTTTTAACACACTTTCAAGCAGTAGTAAATATAATAGAAGTAGGGGCATTGTGAAATTTGAAGGTGCATGTTAATTATTATTCTGGTACAAATTTCAATAAACATTTTTGCTCGTGCCTCATCAATGTTTGACCAGAGTAAGATCCCAATATATAACTTTTTGTTTTCTGTAACAGTATATTATATATATATATATATATATATATATATATATATATATATATATATATATATATATATATATTGACCACATGTATTCTTGGCAAATTTTCTATAATTATTGGCTACTCAATGCTACCCTAGTATTCTCACTATAAGGTGCTACACAAATATGACTCCCAAGAACAACATTATAAAGGAGGAGCTCTGTACATGTACCCCCAAACGAATTCCTATTTAAACCCGTAACCTGTAATAAGTCAAGCAGTTAATCACCACTGTCTTCTGTATCGCCTCATGGGACTAGGGTCCTGTGGGTTTTTCTATATGATTTTTTGCTTGTTGCAGACAACTTGGTGCTCCCTTTAATTCACAAATATTCTGTCAAAGCTTGTAAATGAAGGTTGATGTTACGTGTTACGTTTGTTTTCGTGTACAATATCAGAGACTGGCTTTTTAATACAAATAAAAAATGTCTGGTTATTTTTTCTAAATAATGATAGGCTTCATGGCATGGCTCCTAGCTCTGTGCGTGCATTATAGGATATTGCTGCCCAGATTAATACAACTCATGGTAATGAGGCAAGTTTCCTTGACGCACCTGTTGCTACTAAGAGACTTCAGAGGAAGAATAGTCTGCCATCTTGTGGCCAACGTCCATAATGCACCTGCAAAAATTATATTTAAGCAAACTTTCATTAACGGATATTCTTCGTGAACAAAACAATAGCTGCGCACACTGACAGACAGACAGACTGACAGACAGACGCAGTAGTACTGAAAGGAAACGTTATCCTAAAATTAGACGAGTTTCCGCAAGAAGTCTTGTTCGACGTATTTCATGTAATCTGTATATGCTTTTCATGTGAATATTATTTTGTGGCTACATTTCTACTCGACAGCTGACTATAAGCGGCAATATTTCATACATCAAAAATGTTTAAGGTCGTAATTCCATACACTACTGAACTGCACGAACTAATTATTTGCAGTTGCTCTGAATTTCCAGCAGATGTCACTCATGTGTGAGTTGAGGACACTCAATTACAACGAATATATTTAGGAGTGACAAAAAGATACAGTTTATATTTAATTTCAATTTACATTCCATTGAAAAATATATATTTTTCATGTTTTTATGTCTCAACTTTGTATAAAACAGCTGATTTAGAGTATTACAACCCTCGTATATTTCACTGGAACGTGGACAGTTCTTCCTGAGAAATCTGAACATTGAAACAGCATTTGAGTGAAGGTGCCACGTGATAACGCCCTCTTAAGATCTTGTTTCAAGAGAAGTCAAATGAACAGCAAAGACACACAGGACAATACTATAGACCTCTAATACAAGCAGCAGCATCATTAAGGAGAAAATAAAGAATCCGAACTGCTCATGTGAAGTGTATGCTGTATGCATGCCTTCTATAACGTAGCTGGGAATTTAAATATATGTTCTCCAATATTTTACAGGAAGGTCAAGAGACTTTCAACCACGCCAGGTGAGGGTCCACCACAATGCTCATTAACATTCAATTGCTCTTCTGACCGGCAGGTGGCAGCAGAGTGGCATTACATTGCATTCAAAGCTAATGGTCAATGCCAGCTAGATGCATCGCAAATAATAATAATAATAATAATAATAATAATAATAATAATAATAATAATAATAATAATAATGCTCTTTAAATCTATACATGTAAAATGATACTGCTAAGACGTTAACACAATCATGCATTGTTCTTGTTACGGATATATTCATATATTTATACGAGGAGGCTGGTAGAGTAAGGGCTTTTTCAATTTTCGATGTGCACAGCAGAATGTGGATTGGTCAGTGAAATTTGTCAGCTCCTCTTTGAATTATTTACCATGCTCTCGACACACTAAATGCTGACTAGATGTCAGTCTTGGCATGTATTTCTTAGTTAAAATTAAGACTCAATGAACAAATTGCCAGGAGTACACTAAAGGAGCCTTATATTACCGACAAACACAGTAACCTATAAAGATGATCTATTATAAACTGCCACTAGGTGGCACTCTGAACATTCTGTCTTCCACTGCATCATTTATTAATCGGCTCAAAAATGAGTCACCGAGAACGACGCTGTAAGAATAATGAATGCATCAGTCAAATACACTGTTGATAGATTTAGAACGAATCTGTTTCGAATATTCTACCCCAACGATCTCAATAGCTTCTCTCTCTGAGCCTTTGATTGCACTTATTAGAAGTCTGCAGTCAAAGTGAGGGGCCTGTCGGCAGCTCTGATTTCTAGAGCTCAGCATTACCTACCAGAAGGGCAGTAATATCCCATACCAATGTAGTGGTGGTCATCTGCGAATTGAAAGGGAACTCTTCTCATCTCTACCATTTTTATTTCTGGTGTGAAATAAATAAAAATACACAAAAAGGGAGGGTGGAAGCGATATAATTACTTTATTGATATAATACAGTTATTTTGCTAAATAATAATAATACAAAAAAAAAAACCCTAGCATTTCTTAAAACTTAAACTTTTAACAGGCACAGCCCTCCTTCATCTTTCCCGCTTGTATTGATAAACGTAGGTCAGCAATTACAGATCGTGAACCTCGGTTGATGGATGGCGTGGCTAAGCTGCTGAAAATCAGTCGTTCCAGGATGCCTGTCTTCGTTGCTCTCTGGGATTCTTGAGGGATGAGTCTGTCAGTGGTTGTAGAATGTGTATTCACTTTCAAGCACTGTCATTCTATTGCAAGAGTATAAACCAGTCTGAAATATCATTGCAATCAGTAGGCAATGCGGCAAATCTTTAGATGCGCCCAGCTTCTAGTGGAAATAATATTAGAAATATGCATGTTCGTTCGCAGTGTTGTAGCTAGCTCAGACAACTGTCTCGAAATAATAGGTCACTATACTCTCAATATTAACAGCGCTGTGCCGCTGATAGATCCTGTCACTTGTTATGGTTTGCTCTGAATTATTATGTGATTAATGATATTCTAGTCATAATAAATTTTGCTCCACATGTTACATTTGTTGCATGGCTGCTTTTTTATTGCCCAATCCCAGCTAAAATGATAATTGAATTGGGACAACACCACATGCTTACCTCAAAAAAACACATCTTAACCCGAAGAGTCCAGCTCTAACTCTTTACATCGTGCTATCTGTGAAAAAGGATCATCTAATTTCAGGAAAACAGACACCAAACCAAAATGCAAAAATTAAACATGTTATAGGGGGTGCACATTGCATAAGAGGGGCACAGTATACTCAGTTTTAGTACTGTATATATAATCTACTGTGGTGTTTTATCAAGGGTTTGTTACAAGAAGTGTATGTTATCTAAAAGGTGTGTGTTATACAACGGATGCAATCCAAGGCTGCTTAATTTGCTCTTTTTCTCAATATAAGTTTCAGGCGTTCAAGCCTGTAGATTCAGTGTTGAACAGGATTCATGTTAAATAAGATCTGGAACAGTCATTATGACATCACAAACACCAGTGCTTCCAGTTTGGCTGTGGCTTCCATTGGTTTATCTTATGACTCCTCCAAGTTGTTTGACAGAGATGACAAAAGAAGCAGGCATTCCCTGAATTGCCTACCATGTGTACAGTACATTGTTCAGACTGTCTACTTTAGACCTTCGTTTTAAAATGGCTTTGTCTTGCCAATGACACTCCTATACAAAGACTCCTGATTGCAGGTTACAGCCCCTTCAGTGGCGTACTTTTAGTAAAGAGAGATTGTCACAGCGCCACTGTCTTTGAGCAGTCTTACAAGCTGATCTTGGTATTCTCAGTAATTACCAGCATTACTCCTTTGTTTTCAGCCCACAGTGAAACGGCTTCAATTGCAGACATGTACAAGAATTGATAGAGCAATGACCTGCAGCTGAACTTAGTAATAATCTCTAAAAAAAAATTAAAAAAAAGATTGCTTTTTTAGGAGTCTGAGAAGCCAATTGGATGGAAGCTAATGAAAAATGAAACATAGATATGAAAACGTGAGAGAGACACATGTTACTTGGGTATCCAGAAAGAGTTTATGATGCAACACTAGTAATTCAGTAAAAAAAAAATATATATATATATATATATATAAACACAACACAATCAAGAGGTTATAGTGTTATTGATACAGTAGCCTTATCAAGGGACAATTGAAATGTGAACGAAATAACAAAATGTCATATTCTACAGCTCTACATGGAAGTAATTTAGAAGTTGATATGCCATACATAAGTGGGCCTTAAGCCGAACCCTTTGCTGGTGGTCACGTTTGTGTACTTTCTGGAAACTCAATAGTGCCAGTATCAGTGACAAGCTGTATACAAGAACAGTACACATTTCCAGTAGGAGCTGACACATGGGGAAGTAAGTGTGAGTCTAATAGACATCAGGGCAGGTCACTAGATAATATCAAGTGTACAAGGATACAACAGTTTTGGATCAAATCTGAGCCAAAGTCAAGATTATATTATTGAGGGGAGAGAGTTGGCACCAATTAGTCTCGATGCATCCCTTTTAATGATTATACACCGAGGGCTTTGGTCTTTCCTTGCTTAAGGTCCAGTCTTTGTTTAATAAAAAGTGTAGTGCCGCTTACAAATCAGTCATTCCTCTCGCCGACAGACTGCTGACCTTTTATAATGCTTGTTTATCCAAACTGCACTGCATTGTGCTATAGAAGGATAATAGGATTTGGAATGCCAATAAACGTGAATGGCAGAGAGATTCCACTTGTCATAAATGAGAAGGTAATATAAAGGAGAGTACACATCTGGGAACTGGAGGTGCTGCAGTGCGGGAGACATGCTATAGATGCAAACATTGGACAGTCAGAATTTCAGTGCAGTCAGCAATGCACCTTTCCTTTCGCATGGTCTCAGTCAAGGTGTGTCCAAAACTGCTTAACATGTTTGCTGATCACTGAGATGTAAGTTAGGAGCTTCACATTAAAAGGAACATCCAGGAAGTCTGCAGAAATTATTCAATCAAGAAGGGAAATTGTGTGATTAGTTCTTAAAGACTGAATTGTAATTCTGCCTGCATATACTCTAGCCGTAGTCGATTTGCATGCACAACAGCACTGTGCTAGATTGGTAATTTGTTGGACTTGCCGCGCTTTGATCAATCGATAAGGCTGAAAGAGATGGAATACTTACTGGAAAGGGCTACAGCAAGGATCTGTCCCATCCATCGGCATTATTCACAAACTTTAAAATATGACTCTGGTTTGTTGCACCTATTTTATTTATTCACACAAACCAATACTTCATTCTCATACTATATCTGCATTATGATCTTAACTAAAATATTATATGAATAACTTATTTTTTTAAATTGTATTCTAATTTTATGCTTTAACCGATAAGGACCTACAAAATACCCCTTTAACAGTTTACTGGTGCAGTTTACAGTGTGTTATTGCAGCAGAGAGGTAGTACACTGTAATGATCATCTTTGCTGTTATTTGATATGAGCAGTTATCAGGATGAGTCAACACATCAAATCATCCGAAGAGAACCGATCCCGGTCAAAACCTTCTGAAAATAAACTTAAGAAAAAAAAAAGATTGAATTATGTATTTCATGTTTTAGTGTGTAACTGAAGCATTACCTTATTGACATAGCAGTAAATGCTGCTCACTCAAACATTAGCAGGCATCATTGCAAAACAACATGACCATCACAAGAGATCCTGAAGGACAAATTCAGCCAGTGTGTGGAACAAAAGCTGTAAAATGAATACATTATCACACCTATATAAATGTATTGAAAACAATACTGAAAACATAATTTAAAAAGTTTGCCTCCTTTTATTTGTCATTTATACATTTGCCATTATCACACATGCAAGTAGTTTAAAACTTTAAACACTTTTCCCTTTCCGTCTTGCTCATTTAAAATGTATCATATTTGTCTTCCATATCCTCTAAAGAAAAGATGTATTTGTATGTGACAACAGCTAAATAGTGTATTTCAATTGCATTTGCTCTGCAAACTCAGTAAAGACATGGTGCAATCTGAGCAGTTGGTAGCATTTACTTTTAATTGATTCTATTAAACCCGAAGCTGCTCATTGCAAATGCACGAACACCACGCTCCCAATATTCTCTACGTCAGAGGCAGTTCATTTGATCAGAGCCGGATTGTATAGAAGTAAATACGGGAACATCTGTCAGAGATGCAGACTTTTTAACGAAACTTCTAGATTTTAATGTAAAGCCACTTACATGTGTAGACCTGTTTTTACATCATTCATTCTAAGTAGAGCATAATGCATAACTTCTAAGTTTATGAGAGGACTAAAAGAAATCCACAAAGTGTGTGCTGCCTTGTGTTTAGTGATATTAAAAACCAAACAGAATGGAAGGTGACTTGATTAGTGGTGTCCTAGGTAACTAGGTTCAAATAGAACCTCAGTTATGAGATCAAAAGAAGGAAGCTGGATCTGTGCTTGTGGCAGAGCAAAGCTCTGCCCTTTTTAAATTGGCAGGGATGGGGTTAATTTCCCCTACCTGCCTGGGTTTATTATGTTCAGGTGGCTGGGGTTGATTAGTTGATTAGGTTAATTAACGATCAATGAGCGCCCAGCCACCTGACATAAAAGGAGGCCTCCTTTTATGTCAGGTGGCTGAGCGCTGATTGATCGTTAATTAAGTTAATCATTTAATCAACTAATCAACCCCAGCCACCTGAACATAATAAACCCAGGCAGGTAGGTGAAATTAACCCCATCCCTGACAATTTAAAAAGGGCAGAGCTTTGCTCTGCCACAGTGCTGGTGTTGGGTTGATATTTCCATATGAATACCAACACAAACAGAAACTCACCAAGGTGAATGAATAGAGGGAACAGGTTATTATCCCCAGCATGTTGTAATGACTGCTTATCCAAAAACAGCACATCTTTTGAAAAGCTAAACACTCTTTTTATATTTATTTTGCTGACAGGAGCCTACTTTCATTTGAACAATTATGCATTTTAAGTGGTTCAATTGAAATCAGTATAACTAAACATGACCTTTTTTTTTTTTTTTTGGTTTCTGGGGCATGATCAATTTAAAGGGGCACTTTGTTAGTTAATTATTTTTAATAGTTAGGAATGATCAGCTCCAAGTTGATCACACCATTTAAATAGCATTACTTTACTGCAGGTCAGGTTTTAAATCACTATACAGTTTTATTACATTTATAAATCGATTAATACAGTACAAGCCAACTAACTATAACTAACACAGAGAAACTGTAAAATTCAATAGCAGAAATCGTTCTCAATGACTTAAGTGTTGAAATTTGATTAAATTCAGATTAGCCTTATATTTCATGGGTAAAGTGATCTCTGTCACAGATATCTAAATGATCTTATTAAGAAGTGTGTATGCTAATTTTCCACTTTCTACTTTATAGAGCTGTAAAAGGGTCAATTGACATTAGATACGATTGGTCACGTAAGCAAGGGAGGGCAAGAAAATAATGAAGTAAACTGACAAATTCTACAAGTAGGAGATATTTTAATATGTGTATTTTAATATTCATATATCTACAGCAAGTGGGACTTACCACCAGTAGAAGGTGGGTGCCAAATCATTTCAGATTTATACTTCTGTGGGTTAATCTCTATCAGATCGAAATGTATCCTGTCATCCCTCCTGTCTGGCTGACAGGCTGTCTTCTTGTTCTTGGTTGTCAAATTCTTCTGTGGCTCCAGAAGAAAAAAGGAAATCACTTTAGGGAAAGAGATGGAGGGTAGACGCATTGTGGGTAATATGTACTATACAATCAGTGTCAAGATAAGCTCATGATCATCACCGACATCAACAGTATGACATTCAGACAGCATTCCATCCAGCATTCTGTTTATTCCAATACATAGATTGTCCTTAGCAGGTTATATCACAATTGGAAAAGCCATTCCCTAGATACAGGTAAAACTTTGAAGTCTGACATAGTTACAGCATATGTACTTGAGTGGCCTCCGCTATAGCCCCAAAGTGGGGGCATGCATACCCATGTGAACTAGCCAGCAATGGTTTTGTGGTGTATAGGGGATTTAAAGTTGTGTCCTACTTGCACATATGTCGGGGAACTCCCCAAACAGATTAAGTCTGTACGATGATTCAATGTATTCTGTGAGACTGTCGCAGTCTCATACTCGCTCCTTTGCGAACAGCAAGGCAACTGTTTTACTCTCTTACTGTTCTGACAAGTGGAGATTCTGTGGACACTGCTGTCTTAAATTTCCCAGTAGGACTGTTTGAAACACACTGTGTTATTGGAAACCTAACACAGAGACAATTCCAACTAAATGCTTGAGTTTTTCAATAGGAAACATCAAGAGCAGTACAAAATGCAATGTAGATTTGTCACGGTGAACCCGAATGCCAGCAGCAATGCTCAAGTGTTTTATTGGGCTTTTTGCTCTTTCTTCATGTCCAGGGAGAGCTGTCAAACCTTCTGCCCACTCAACAATTCTCATGCTAATAAACAACACAGGCTAGACTTCCTTTAATTATGCTCCGTGCTTATTAGGGATAGATCTTGAATCTAAAACACTAAGCAAAGTAAAATGCCCCTCAGTTGTTAAAATGGTTTCATGTTCATACTGTACACCTGCCCTGCCCATTCATTTTGAGATGCTTTATTTTTTCACATAATGGTGTATTTCCATTAGAAATACAGCTATGGCCAAAAGTTTTGCATCATCTACAATTTTAGGATTGAGATATAAATTAAAAAAAAAACGAAAAACGAAAAAAGATATTTTTAGATCTTTTATTTAACATCATGTAATCAAAGAAACTATAAAATGATATTGCAGAGTCTACCAGAAGCCATAATAACAATACAGTATTTCATGTTAGATTTCATCCCATTTTTGTCAGCTTTTCATTAAGTGTATGGAATTCAATATGTCATCGTAACATTATTCAGCAGGATTCATTCCACTTTATAAAGCTAAAGTAGTTAATTCTGTATGGTGATGCAAAATCTTTGGCCATAACTGTATTGTACCTCACCCCTTGTTTGAGTCACACCCTGAATAACAACATAACATAGAAGAAGAAAGCCACCCAAAACTCTTTTACAAATGGCAGACGATTGTACAAATGCAGCCTCACTTCTGTTTTGCAAACATGGGTTCTTTAATGTGTGGATCATATTAGCATTGCCAGTTACAATGCTGATAACAATGCTTCTTATTTAAGCTTCATATGTAAATAAATATATCAATAAATAAACAGAAGAATACAATCTCAGTTACAGCTCAGCAATGACTGCTTTTGAAAGTAAACATAGTTGTAACTTTGGGATTAAGTTATGCGGGTCTAACAACATTCACTTTTACACAAGCGAAGCTGTTAAATGTACCCATTCAACTGACATGCAGCATTCTCTTCGCTAAGAATAATGACATAAACCAGCAATTTGTAGAGGCACATTGTAAGATTACTATAAGACTTCTGACAATAATACAGTTCTAGAACAGTACAATAGTTTTTTTTTTTTTTTTTTTTAATGTATTTTTGTAGTTTTTGAAACCTTACATATTTTCAAACTCAAAAACACTGCTACCAAACAGTTTTTTTTTCTTGTTTTTTTTTTTAACAGAAGCATACGCTGGGTTTATCTGCTAGATACTTTTCACAATAACACTTTTGTAGGCATTAAAAACACAAAAACACCCATTTACTGTACATCAAACATGCTGTTTAGGCAAGTTTTAACAGACGATACAATTAAGGCCATAATATATATCATATCATATTTTGTCTTTTTAAAAGTATCCCGATGTCTTTCTTTTTTTTTTAATCAGCATTTCTTCCTCTGGCTGTGCAAGCAAAAGTTCCTTGACTTTCTCCAAATCAGAAACTCTGCAAAGGCCACCTTCATGTTCGGTTGATCATACAGCACAAACACAGCACATATTAAAGGGTTGTTGTTTGAGTAAGCTCTGCATTTGAGTTGCCAGCTTTCTGCTGGTTGATGGTAACCAACGGCAGCCCCACGTCTAGTCATGCAGGATTACTAGTCCCATCTGCATGCTTGCAGTTGCAGGAAACCTCTTTGGCAATGCTCTTCATTCTGCTCGACCGCTGCAGCTCCATCCTGAATGAAGACGGGTAGCAGAACTCCTTGAAGCAGCGCTTGAAGTTCTCGTCCAGGAAGGCGTAGAGGACTGGGTTGAGGCTGCTGTTGACGTAACCCAGGGCGATGCAGAAGTGCATGAGTGAGACTGTGAGCTCGTTGTGCAGGTTGAGCCCAAGGGCCCTGACCAGCACCATGATCTGGATGGGAGTCCAGCAGACAACGAAGACCGCCACCACGATGAGGACCATCCGTGTGATGCGCCGCAGCATGCGGTCCTTCTCCTTGGAACCGGACAGCACCCGCACGCTTTTCAAGCGCTTCACCATCAGGGTGTAGCAGATGGTGATAATGGCGACCGGGATGACGAAGGAGAAGATAAATACGCAGGTGCCAAATACAGCATCGCAGAAGCTGCAGGGTTGAGGCAGGACCACAGCACACTCGACAGCTGAGAGACACACAAGCAGAAGCATTATCATTTCTGTACTTTTTTTTTTTTAATCCACATGTGGAATGGCCATTTTGAATGTCACCTCACTGATGCAATCCAGTACCAGTTCAGGAGGACTGAACATCAGCAAACATTCTCCAAACCCACTGTCTGTAAAGTTATGTCACCTTGAGTTAATTTTCTTTAGTACTACCACTTCCAGATTCTATCATGTGAACAACAGTGAAAGGTTTACCAAATAATTTGATATATCATACCAATACAGACACTGCTATCTTTAATACCAACAAACAACAATGTTAATTGAATTGTCTGAGAGTTAGTTGGTAAACAATTTGTTTTGGTTTAAAATGCTACACTGAATGTAGAAAACTGATGGAAAGAATTGAATACATTTAGTAATGGAAAATGAAGATGCATTGTGAATAAACGAAGAATTTAATGCCATGCAGTTAAGTAATGGAAACATTATTATTATTATTATTATTATTATTATTATTATTATTATTATTATTATTATTAAAAACTTTTCAAAACTTGAAGAAAAATTGACTCTTTCTGATCACATGCATTTTAATGAAAAAGTCCCGAGGTGGAAGGGGATTCAAAAAGACCTACTATTATATAACAATATAACAGAATACCTGGAAAATCATTTATTTGACAATTTTTTTTTTTTTACTGAATTTGTCTCAAACATTTAAATGCATATTTTCCTCCAAAAAGTCCATATTGTATACACAAACAGCACTGCTTCTAAAAGTGACATAATCATAAATAAGTCAAGGTATTGTAAGTGATTTCTGGTGATAAACAAAAATCTTTTACCAAACTTTATTTTATTGCAAGGCTATGTTTTAATAAAAGAATACACACTATATTTTCCATTCCCACAAATAAAATGAAAAAAGCATGCTGCAAAATTGACTTTCATCACCGTCTTACTCATTTCTGGAAGTTTTACTGCAAAAAAATAAAAAATAAAGAAGCATATAGAAAATCCAGAAACCAGTTCTTAATCTTGTGTAGAGCAACTTGGGGAAACAAGATAATTGATGGATTGACTAAAAAACATTTTTAAATTAATAACATGAAAATGAAACTTTCTCTGTTTATTCTTCGGCAAACTAATTTTGAGGATCATCAATAAAAGCTACCTTCGGAGCGACTGTACATACCTGTGCCATAGGGATCCTCTTCAATATCCCCCATCACCATGGCTGGTATACCGATTACAGAAGCCAAAGCCCAGATGCAGATGTTGACGACTTTAGCTTTGTGAGGGGTTCTCATGTCCAGGGCTTTCACTGGATGGCAGACGGCAATGTACCGATCCACGCTCATCATGGTGAGGGTGAAGGTGCTGGTGAACATGTTATAATAGTCGATTGCGATCACTATCTTGCAGAGGAGTTTACCAAACGGCCAGGACCCAAGGAAAACGTCTGTGCCTTGGAAAGGTAAGGTGATGAGAACCAGAAAGTCTGCAAGGGCCAGGTTAAAGATGTATATATTAGTTGCAGTCTTCATCTTTGTGTACCTGTGAAGAAAAGAGACCATGCATGGTGTCAGAATGATATATAAACGCTGCCCAACGTTTCGATATGTTGTACATATCTTTCTCAAGGGAGTCTGTGTTTGAATCTATATATATATATATATATATATATATATATATATATATATATATATATATATATATATATATATATATATATATATGCATGCACACACATTGCAAAAGAAGCCACTTTTATACCACAAGAGACATGGTCAACTGCACAAATTCTATATACAATCAAATGTGTCTTATAACAGGACAATCTCTGGAAACTCTTACATTAGCTGCAGTACTCCTGGAGACAAAGGTCTAGATTCCACTCTCTATTATTAAGTTTTGTTGATGACCCTAAATTTCCCAGTTTAAGGGACTGGCAACAGTCAGGTCTTGTTAAGGAAAATAAGGCACAGATTCAGTAAAGAGAATCCTGTCAAGTAAATAACAGTGCACAACTGATTGAACACAAATAGCTGTTTAGAAAGTGTATTATTATCTCAAATTGGATTGAGTTTAGAAAAAGATTTTCAACCATTTTGTGCACGAGAATAATGTGGAATCATACGTAAAAAATAACTAATTTAAAAAAGGTTTTAGACACTATGGCAATTGCCTTTAAAAAAAACTGTTGGGGAATCATTAAAGATTAAAACATCCTCAATCTCAAACTCTTTTGATTTTAACATTACATAAATAGACATATTTACATTTTTGCATCTAGGTTAATACATAATGAATGTACGCAACTTGCCACTGCAGACTAATTAACTTAAATGTCGACAGACTTGATTTCTAGTTGTTTTTGAGAATATTTAATGAACACATCTTGCTTTTTATCCATGATTCACTATGCTGTAAAAGCATAGCAAGATGCAGCAAGCAGCACTAGAAATACATAGCGCCGTAGTTTTCGGCGTATAACATAAACCCATTTGCATATTATAGAGGAGGATAAAGAGGGGTGTCTGTAATGAAACAAAGCATCTTATCTATGCTTTGTTTTTCAAATTTGGTGCATTTCCCCTGAATACAAATATATTACTGGTGTTAATATATGCATTGGTGTGCAACAGTCACTGCACAGTTTTGGTCTTATTGACTAATGCTTTGTGTATTGGCTTAATGATTTCGTATTGGCTGTCTCTGCTTATGTCATTATTTTCTAGGGTTACTAATTAATGTTATTTTTTAAGCCAATGAAAAAAAAAAAAAGTCTCTTTTCACAGCATACCCAGTACTTGTTTTTTTTTTTTTTTTTTTTTAAATAAATAATTAGTAACAGTAATCTAAAAAAAAAAAAGAAATAACTAAAAGAATGACATGCTACTAAAAAAATAAGAAATTAGAAACATGAAAATGCCATAAAGTTTGTCTTTAAGGCCCGGTTTTGAAGAGCAGGACACAATGTTTTGTTGTCTTATCTAGGCACTTACATCTGTACTCTTCAGTACACTCAGGGACATGTGTGTGCTGCTCCGAATAGGGATGCAAAGTAATCCATTCAAAACTCAATTATCTGATTACTTATTTTATGGCAGTGGAGGAGGAGCAGGGGTATCACAAGGTGAAGCACTTTCTATGGCTTCACCATGCCACACTGTACTGTTGCTGATTTATATTTCATCTATGTTTCCACATCCTAAAAGACAATCAGCTTAGTTTGCTTCCATCTACTAGGGAAAGTCTGTGTTTCAAGGTCCTCGTTTGTGCTAGGATGTAAAAAAAAAACAAATTATGTGCTAGAAAACCAGCGTTTTGTAAGAGAGCTTGGAAGAGTTGGGTTGCTATTCTGATTTTATTTATTTTAACTTTAACCTTTCAAGATCAATGTGTTCCCATGAGTAACTAGCATCAAAGTGATCCTGCTCTAGCAGTCACACACTACTTGCCATTAACAGTGAAGGAGGAATTCCATCTCCTGCTGGAAATACAAATATAACTGTATTGCACTTGTGCTTGAAACTAGCCTTATTCAAAATTGCATCCAATCTATTCTTAAGAGTTCAGTAACAAGTCTAAATGTACTTATGTTTGTTTGGTGTGAGGATGTGAAAAACACCACAGAAGAATTCTGTTCAAATATAATCAGGTTTTAGTTGAAGTACATTGGTTTAGCTGTTTTATTTTACGCTACAGCTTTTTTTTCAAGGACAAGAAACTCTTTTATTAGAGACATGGAAGTACACAAACCCTGTGACAAACCCTGTCACTTTCATTGCTGTCACTTATTAGCAGTTCATTACGCCCAAGCTCTTCTTCGTCTTCCTCAGCTTCAATGGCAATGACAGAGACCCCTCATTTAAAAGGTTGGTTATTGGTAAAAATATACAATTGGTTGTTTAAAGAATGAACTGTAATTGGCAGGATGTAACACATCTGCTGAAATGCCTCCACAGCGAAGACCTCCACTATCTTCTTGATTGAACAAAATGATGAGAAAAACAGCTTTGTGTGACTTTTAAGAAATGCAAAGTCATTTTGAATTAATCTTCTGCCCAATTCCACTATAATAACTGCCTCTGTGCTTGGTTGTGATTTTCATGCACAGAGAGTAATAGAAGCAGTTCCTCGCTTTTTAATGGAGCACTGTCAAGCTTGGTTTGTTTTCATTTTTACAAGCAAGTCAAATATTGACACAAAATAATTTCACAAAGTTAGGGGACAGCTCAATACATAAAAGGCTTGCAAGTACTTAGAAATATATTTTTGTGTGTGTGTGTGTGTGTGTGTGTGTGTGTGTGTCTATATATATATATATAGTGCATGCAAATGCTTCATTAAATAAATAAATAAAAATAATATTAACACATATAACTGAGTCTGATATACTTTCACATTCCACCACAAGTCAGTTGAGCACAATAAAATGATGAGGTCTGTTTCAAAGGTTTGCACAGGTTATTATTTATTTTCTGTTTTTGGTTGTTTATTTACATTTTTAACACTATCCTCGTTATAGGTTTTGATGCTTGAAATACAACAGGGATTTGGTGTTTAAAGGTGTTTTGTGTGCAAGCTTTGATCACAGATTTAGATCCATACAGCATGTGCACACTGTATCACAGCTCTTGGCATGCTTCCGTTTTGGACAGAACCAGAATGTTGACTGCAATGCACACAGCTGTGTGAGGGCTCGGAATATCAAGGAATACCTTTATGTAATGTTTAAAATGAATACACATGCTAAAAACAAACATAGCTTAAATATGTATGTTTTTTTAGTTACAATAAGGATCGTATGGGCATTTTACAGTTTCTGCAATATTTTCAATACCCAATTTAAACTAAAGATCCATAAAGAAATTCATTTGCAAAGCTCTGTGCAATACCTAGAATTGGTAGAGGCCCAGGTGTTTTTGAGCTTTTAAAATTGAGCAAAGTGCCTGATTTCACTGAGGAGACAGCCCATCAATCAAGCAGCACCATGGCAACAAGATCTTTAAAGCAAAGTATTTCCCTGATTAAAGCAAGTGGGTGGTCTAAGAGATGAGCATATTTGCTGGCTCGTCCAGGTTTCCAGCGTGAATTTTTATTTTTTATTTTTGTTGCATTTCAGCGAAATATGTATGCAAATCTGCAAAGAAATATCGAGGAAAATGGCAAAGGCAAATCTGCAGGATCTGAAGCACACAACCTGAACAAAAAAATACAGCTTATTGGAATAATAAATCATCAGGTATTCACAAAGATCTTGTTAATCAATTACGCCACCCCCAGAGGCAGACAGCAACATTTGATTAATTTGGTATTCATTTCTCTGCATCATATTTCTGCATGCAGTCTTGTTAGCGCTCAACACCATGGTGCGGCACTGTGCCTTGGGCTCCGATTCAATCTATACAGAATGTGCTCTATCCGATTTCCTGGCGTGGTGGTGTTTAATCTCAATGCATCATGTAGTGTAGCTCTGCAGTCCTCCACACACCTGCTGTTCACAATTTAATGTGCTTGTGCCACAACTCAGTCTACACTGCAGTATGCAGGGCAAAACCAAATCTGCTGCTTTCAAAATATAGCATGGTAAATGCACAGTCATTTTGCATCTTTCCACACTGATACCATGCATTGCGCTGTGCTTTACAGTCATGAATATTTTTTCTTCTTATTTATCTGTGGTTCCCAATTATATAAAGTTACCTTCAGTAAAGCCGTCCAAGATTGATGCTAATAGGGGTATGTGAAGCCAGCTGTTAATACAAATATAAAACCTGGAGCTCACACCTGTTTAGCAGTCAGGCTCATTTACATGCATTTTACACATTCACGGGTGTGTGAGCACAGAAGATTTCTCTTCGAGCTGAAGGTCAAAGATTTTATTTCCTAAGGCATTTATCCTCTTGAAATTACTGGCTTCATCTAACATTGCAAAAGAAGATATTTGTTCCCAAAAACACAGCTGCAATTTGCTACAGGAGCAGCTGTAGAAAACATTCAACATGATTATTTAATTATAACTATACAGTACAATGATTATTCAAAGAGTTGTTGTTTTTTTGTTTGTTTTTTATCACTGTGCTGCACCAAACAGGCCAAGTTACTAAAAGGATATGTAATATCTTCATTTCAGCATGAAAAATCAACTGTTCTGCCAAAAATATATTAACAAGGGATCTTTGATGTTCATTCTTCTGTGATTTGTTTAAGCTGTGTATTTGTACGTTCATATGTACCTTAGGAGATAACAAGCTTAAAGAAAGTGATAGGTATTGGCTAGAATTAATTAGGTATGCAGTAAGTAGATTTGATAGAAAATAGTCCTCATATCTGTGTCTGTATGTACATGTTGTTAAGGTGCTGCTGTAAACATTATAATACCCTATATAATATCAGTTATGTTCATCGTGTACTATAAGTGATAAAACTAATTCAAAGCAATTAATATAAAGTACAGTACAGTATTAATCAATAAAATAGAACCCTATTCACAAAACTTTTAACATTTTTTAAAAGATTGTTTATAAACATGTTCTTAGGTTCATAGGCTCTTAGAAGGGAGACGGTTTTAAAGACAACTTCATAACTGATCAAACACTTTCAAAGTCATCTTAATTTCGCTTGCTGTGCTACCGATGCTCAATAAACTCTTTGCATAAGCAAAAAAAGCATCCAGCTTCTAAACAGCAATCACAAGATGCAGAATTACAGAATTATTTAGAAGAAGTCGAGGTTGGTAAGCAAATGATTACTACCCTACCCTCTATACCAGGGCTACCCAACTTTTTAGGAGCTGAGAACAATTAAAAAGGTCTAATTAAGCCAATTATTTGTTCAAATAACGGTTTAGTTAAGTAATTCAGAGCTCAGTTGGAATGAAAACCAGAAGACACATGGGGTCCACAGGACCAGGGTTGGGAAGCCCTGCTCTATCCCCTTAAATAGGTTGTTCCTCCAGCCAGTGCGTTGCTATGGTTGTTCCTGTTGCTATGGCTCGATACCTCGCTTACTAAGTTGGTTCACCCATCATGGCTTTGTACACTGTTGCGATGGATTACTGTGCAACGCTTACAGTGGAAGTCAGAGTCTGTACCTGGCGATTCTTTCCAAAGATAAATTGTATTATAATAAATTTATAATTATGTAAAATATTTTTATAAAAGAGTATGCAGATACATGACTTTTAATATAGATAATATATATATATATATATATATATATATATATATATATATATATATATATATATAAATATTATATAATATGTCTTTATATATATATAAGACATTTTTAAAATTTAGAAAGTTCTCTCACGGAGATAGTGCCTCAAGCTTCAAGATAGTGCCCAGAGACTGTGACGTTTGACGTGGTCTATAGTATAGCATTTACTCTCGGGTAAATAACACAGTCGAGCAACAAAACAGTCTAAGAAAATAATTATGTATTCAGGGCAAAAACAATGTGTTTTAAATATATAAAAATAGAATAATGATGCTAAAGTATAATGTTGCTAAAACACAACAAACCCAGCTTCAGGGGCTTCTTAAATGCCTGCAAACACTTTTATGCCCTGCGTATACCACATTGCAGGCATCATTATCCAAACTTTCATATAGCCAACACCTGTCAATTTGTGAAAAGTAAGAACCAGATGGTAAGTAAATACATTACAATGAAACATTATTTGTCCACACATAGAATACAAATAATAATAATAATAATAAATAATAATAATAATAATAATAATAATAATAATAATAAAAACAGTATAATGACAGGTTATTCAGTGCTCTGGACCGATGTAATGCAACATTGAATTAAAACATTACATATCAGTATTTGTCTGGGTTTTAATCAGGTGCTGTTTGTTTTTCAGTCAAGGCTGTCATTCGATATTGGCATCAAGAAGACCTTGATACTGTACAGCTATTGCCAAGCGTTTTACATCACTCTATACAATTAACTAACTTTGCTTCACAAAGTTGAATGAAACCTGCTGAATAATGTTACATTAACATACTGAAATACACACTGCTTTGTAGTTTTTCATATACTTTATTTAAAAAATGACATTTCAAAATAGAACATGAAATACTGTACTGCAATTTTTGATTCCATTAGACTTTTGCGATATGATTTTGTAGTTTCTTTGCTTACATGATGTTAAATTACATTTTTTTTTTTTTTTTAATTATGTCTGAATCCTAAAACTCTAGGTGATGCAAAACCTTTGGCCAGAGCTGTAGACTACAAAAAGAAAAAGGTTAGCACTGGCGTCAATTATACACAACTGAGATGCCACAGCTTCAGGTTAACGAGGCACATTTAAACATGTATTTTTCATATGTAATGTTGTATTACCCAATTAAAGGGTAATTAGCCAATGAATTACTGCTGAAAGCAGACTCTCGCATAGTCACTTATAATTGCACCTGCTTGTAATCATTACTAGGGAGTTTCAGTTTAAAAATGAAATGTGTGTTTTTGTGACAATTAAAAGCAAAACATGGCACCTGCTTGTCACGGCACGGACAGCAATAATGTACAGATACCTTATCTGCAGTGAACACTGGGAATTGACAGGGTTACATGTAATATGCCTTTGGTATGGGTTGCTCATCAAACTGCAAAACCTACATATCTTGAATTGACTAATGATGGCATGCACTGCTTTAAATAGATCAGTGTGTAGCTTCAGGAACTGACCATTTCTGTAAATTGACATTTCAGAGGAAAATAGATAAACAGTGATGTTAATCCCATTTTAGATTCAAATCTATACATCCGAGTAGGACCTAAACTGTTAAAGGCATGTTCTTATACAAACTGCATGACTGGAGTTCTGTTTAAATAAAGCCACCTGAGGCTTGTTCTGCTTTAGTTTTAATATGAAAACCACCTTAAATAGGTTCTGCCATGACAGGAACCTCACGGCAACGTAATTTCAACCTCTTAAATTGTACCTTCTCAAGCATTCTAAGAATCCTCCTTTTAAAGGGATGCAGTTTATTTCTAAGTCTAGCTATGTCTATATGGAGAGAGACTTAGAAATATACTGCACCCCTTTAATTAAATGCATATATAAGCCTACGCATAAAGCATATAGGCTTATATATTCATTGCTCACTGCAGATTGCAATAGAACTTAGTGGTTTCCAGATTCACATCTGCAATTGCAGTGTAACAAAGGTCTCACTTCATCACATCATCTGAGGAAAACTGCTCCTCATTGAGATTCCAATCCATGCCTTTGTTACCTTCTACAAAGATTATTTGAATTCTGTGTTTGCTGCCTTTCTGATATGCTTAATAGGCTTAAGGTATTCACAATGCTGCAGCCTGACAGCTCATACTCACCTCTCTGCTTAAACCTTCACACTGATTGTCTGAGAAGGTTACAATTGATTTTAAGATCTCTCTCCTCACCTAAAAGGATTTGCGTGGCCTTGTCCCCTCCTGTCTCCAAGGCTTGCAGTCCCCTTTTGTCCCAGCCCTGAATTGTCCCAGAATGCTGGTTTCCTCCTATAACAAATTATGGAATTAGTTCATTAAGTAACTTACTCACAACTAGGTTGGATTCTTGGAGTAAATTACTACTAACCCTACAAGTGACCAGCTGGAATCAGTATCTTCTGATTGACCTTTACTGTAGTCCCTGGTAAATACTGTTGCCCTTTTACACATCTTTCAAAGAATCTTTGCGTGCTAAAGGTTGTATGAGGTATGCGTTATACCCTGGTAGTAATATTTTATACAGTTAGGATTTTTGATCATCAAATAAAAAACTAGCAAAAAAGATTTAAACACTGAGACGGACAACACAAAACAAAGCAACATATCTTCAATTTTATCAGCGACTGTGTTGAGCCACCAACCTTGCTCTGCAAATTGCACCAACACAACCTATTCCACCTAACATAGTGAAGGCATGGCATAAAGATTAACTTTATTGCTGAAGCCACTACATTTTGCTTAAACTTTATGTTTCCATGTAGATTGCCAAGACCAAGTATTCTTCAAAGCAAGCAAATCAATTAGTCAAATACCCATCCAAAGACATGCAGTGGCCCATTGCCTTGATCCTACAATGTCATGGTACAGTACGTGCTGTGCAAAGCTGTTTTGTGACTTCTAAGGCACTGCCACTTTGTATCAAGTTACTAGCCATACAGCACAGTTAATTAACATGGTCCTTGCTCTACAACGACACTACGTTCTATTTCATTAACCGGTCTTTTTATACTCCCTCCCTAAACCTACAGCCAAGCCTCGAGTACGATATCTGAAGAATGACACAGTGCTTTTCATACTAACCACACCAGAATGGCCCTTTAAACTTGGGGAAAAGAAACAGAAAGAAATCAACTGAATTGATAGCCTATGACAAATTCCTCCTTTCCATTTCTAGACAGAAGCCTTATCTGAAAACTAAGTGAATGGAAACATCCAGCACATTATCAGTACACAAAAAGATGATGCCATCGACTGCACGTGCATCAGCAGCATGAGCACAGTAGTACAGACTATGAAACGGCAATGAACAGTTTGATTGGAGAAATGGAACACATGCAGTATAAAAATGCAATTGCGAAAGACAGGTAGACACCTCCACACTATCCCCAGAGCCCAGAATCCCAATAACCTATGCTAGATAACGTTAGTTTCATCACAATCAGATAAGTGTGACATATGTACAGTAGGTATATAGAGATATGAGAACCTCCACTGTACCTCTGTCACTAAGAATGTCTTCCACTCCAGGGGTTACCAATACATTCATCTGATGCACTGGTACTATTATTTTGCTACCCATGATAATTGACCTATATTGTGGAGCCACCTGTTTACAATTATACACCAACAGTATTCAAACAAAGTGTTCATGTACAGCAGATACATTGGAAGTTACACTGGTAATAGTTTGCCTCAGTTGATTACAACAGAGGTACAATCAAAGCAGCAATCTTTTTTCTTTCTTTTTTTTTTTTTACACAGTAATAAGGCACAGAGAATGTGTAAAAAAAAATAGTTGTGGAAATCACAAGATCTGATTTTAACACTCAGGTGCAAAGCTCTGCAGAAAAATTTACAATTGCTGTACTGAGATTTTCAACTAAATTGCAGCAGTAGAATTAAAAATAGCATTAGGGGTGCTATAAAAAGAAAAACAATCGAAACAATGAATACCTGGATCTTTGTTAATAAATTAATGCACAGCCTTTTTGCCCCCGTTATTATACTGTGCTTACTCATTCAAATGCAGTACAGCTGTGAACTGTAAATCACTCAGCAGCAATGCTACCCCCTGAGTGAGAGACCTCTATAATAATAAAAAAGGTTTTCACACTGAGAAAGCATTGACACTCAAGTGCTGTTTCTGAATATGGCTCTTAATTTTCCTGTTCTTGTTTTTAAATGATTAGTTTTTTTTACAGTATTCTTTGATTAGTTTTTTACAATTCTTTGACTCACACTTTAACTAGAAGTTATTCACAGTTAAGGTAGATCCTGACAGGCCCCAATCTAACATTTCCAAACACTGTCAGTCATGACCGCATTATATATATTTGTTTCCATGATATTTTCATATTCCTTTGGAAGTATTCCCTGTGCAACTACCAGGGCTGTGAGATTTGAAGAGTTTTACCTGTCCAGTGCCATTACTCCATTACTGATTCACTGAGGGCTTTTCATTCCTATACATCGGCTTGGTCTTTTCATTCAGCAAGCTTGTTTTCTTTTTTTTTTAAAAAAAAGTATTAATGATGTTAATTCTGACTAAACGAAATGTTTATATATATATATATATATATATATATATATATATATATATATATATATATATTATATATATGCTCTATATGAAGAGCGCTATACACAATCAAATTTATTGTATTGTATTATAATAAATGGCCCACTAAGGGAGATGAATGTAATATATTAAAATACAACTGTAAAAAAAATATATATATATATATATATATATATATATATATATATATATATATATATAATATATATGTTTGACAAGGACTAAAAAATTCTAAATGTGAGCATGTAAAGGTTTACTTGCAAAGACTGACTTCGTAACTACACAAAAGGAACTGTTTTCACATGCCTGCTAAGCTTGAAACACCTAATGTATCGTAACTGAGAGCAAACCCCAATGCAATTATGTTCTAAAAAGCTGTATTTTATTTCAAACTAACCCTAGAAACAGAACACGTCTGATAATGTGCCTGTTTTTTTATTATTATTATTTTACATCAAGCACCACTGCTTTTGGCTCAGGATGCTGAATTACTGCTGTGGGCAATCCTGTTTTTTGTTTTTTTTTTCCCACATGAGAGCAGCAATATTGTGCTACACAGAAGAAAAGAATACGTGACAAATCCTAATCACGAAAACATCCCAGTGCGAATGAACATTGTGGATAATAATTGCATTTCTACAATACAGGATACACCTATCCTGTCAGCAACAGCACAAGGCTGAGAGAAGTCAAATGTACCTCTGTAACTGTCGTCAAACAAATAGTGTTATAGACAGTTTTATTGTTAGTATATCTCGTCTTATTGTTATATTCCCATAAAACTGCAGCTGCAGCTATTGATATAACACATCACAATATCTGCCATTGCATTACCACAAATTCTAGTCAAACCCATAGTGGACAATTGCAGCCCATGAGTTTAACTAGAAACTAAACAGAAAATTGAATTTTAGAGGTATTACAGAACCTTTGCAAAGAGCATCGAGTAATGTAATAAAGCAAGTATTAAATACGTAAGATATATTGAACCACAAAACTAATAATTGCTCCAAGCATATACAATTTAGACAATTCCTGTTACCATGGCAATGCAAACTGCTCAGGCCTGGACGCAAAATATTAATGTGCTCTTTAGACTTCAAAAGGATATCTGACAGGATAAAATGGATCAGTAATTGTTTTGTTATAAAAATAAAGTATTCAGGTGAAATTGCAGGATGTTTGGAAAAATGAAATAAATAATCAAATTCTAAGTAAAAACGTTTTCAAAATTAAAATGGTTGTCTGGAAAGAACATATGTTGCACTCTTTAATTTGAATTACCGGTAACACATTACATAATATGATAAAACACAACTATTACATAATATGATAAAACATAACTATTAAACACTTAATAATGCTGCATTTAGAAACCAGTAAAAGATACATTTGTCATTTATTTTAATATTTCTAAGCTTTTTATCATCTTTAAAAATGCTCCTCAATAAACACAGTTCTGGAGCTATCTTACAAAATTTAAAACTATGATATATGTTCACATACAAGGAGACAGTACAGCTGAGAGTAGAACAATCTCAAATTAGGCCTACTCTTTGTGAATATTCAGCACTCTAATGTCTTTGATCCTCAAATACAGAAAGAAAGTTAATTCTATAAACCTGCAGTAGCCAATCATGCTGTCATCTGTGAGGGTTATAGTAAAGAAATATCCGGTATTAGGTTACAGTACACCTATGGCCTTTGTAGAAGACACTTCTTTAGCTGCTCCTTTTCCTCGCTGCTGTGTGAGCTATTTCAAAGGAATCCTTGAGTGCTTTTGTTGAGGAACCATTGCCAAGCGCATTCCATATTTTCTAGTTGAATTGATGAATGTACTGAACAGCTATGGCCAAAAGTTTTGCTTTATAATGTCGAAGGAAACCTGCTGAATAATGTTACGTTAAAAAATTTAATTACATACTGTTTTGTAGTTTTCCATATATCACCTTTCTTGATATCATACCCCGTTTACTATCACGATTTGTCAAAAACCACTTGCCATGCACGAAAGGCTCTTTGAATAATTACCTCTCTTAATATCATCTCACAAACCGCTTATTGTCATGTTTTGTGCAGCCTGTCAAATCCTGCATGCCTGGGCTTTACTAAATAACCACAGGATAGAATGAATTTCCAATGCAACTAATAACCAACAATCATCGCGGCTGATAAACTGACATTTTGTGAAGCCTGTCACATGCTGTGTGGGCGGTCTTAACATGATACAGTTCAGTTGCAAAACACCAACATTAAAAAATGTAGTCTTTCATAAAAAAAAAAAAAAAACACCAAGCGCAACGCCTAATTGATAGCTCTCATCAGTCGACAATTCAAGCCTTTTTTAGATAATGACAAAAACTGTTTTGTTCCAGTTAATGACGCAAAACCTATTTGTCCTGTAACTAAATGCATTTGTTTAAATGTAAAGAACGACAAAAGTACAATATTAAAACACTGCTCTTTAATTCACCGTTAGTTTACTTTCTTTTTTCTTGCACTCGTAATGTGCTGCTGTCATAGGCAAATGTGAAGCTCGGTTTATATCATGACCCGCTTTATATCACAAATCATGCCTGCTCGGCAATCATGAGATAAAGAGGCTTCATCTGTACCTAACAAAAAACTGATATAATTTTGTAGTGCTTCTTTGATTACATGATAAATAAAAGATCCAATTTAAGTTCGTAGTGTCTTTTTTATTACTATGTCTCAATCCTAAAATTGTAGGTGATGGAAAACGTTTGCCCATAGCTGTAGATTTTAAATTCTTATTTGTTTCTGGATATTATCTCCAATCCTTCCCTCCCTGAAGTAAGCTAAGCTCCTCCAGTGCTGCCTACATTCACAGATGGCTAGACTGACTGCCATGTTCTACATCCAAACACTCAATAATTATTCTGAAATTCACTAAATAACCTTTAGTCTATAGTCAAAAGTAAAGTTTTCAAAGACTTGCAAATGTCAGCTTCACAAAACTTGTACTGAAATAAACCGTGATTCACCTAGCACTGGCTGTGCTTGCATGTGAAATCTCCTGCAGCTTCTCTAACTAGTGCTCTAGCTGAAGCAGACAGAACATTGTGTTCTGTGTGCGAGTGTGTGCAATTGTTCAAAAGAGAAAGAACATGATCTGAACCTATCGGAAATGGACGTTGCTGCGCAGGACTTTCTACCAAACAAGATGATGTAAAATACATGCTAAGAGAACCTTTTCTACCACGATAAACTTGTTATAAAAATGCAATTAATAATTACATTTAAGAAAATATGAAAAAATACAAGCTTGGAACAGACACTGCGTGAAACTTGTATTCAGCTCTTGAGTAATGACATTTTATAACTTCCCTAGTTAAAATAATGCAGTTAATATTAAGCTTTATTAAAGGCTGCTGCTTTTTTACGTTTGTTATGTGGAAGGCTGCTGTACCTGAAATTACACATTTTGTAAAACCCTCCCCTCACTGATAAGTTACACTTGTGCTAGAGCTTTCTCATTGGCTTAGCCACTTGCCTTTTGCTTGCACTTCTTATTTTTTGAACAGTAAAATAAATCAATTTTATTTTACCAATCAAGAAATAATATAAAACTTCAATAAAAGTCTCCATGGGAGTTTCTTTTTGAGGATGGATCATTGGTTGTTATAAAAATCCTAATTGCTGGGAATTGATCACCTACTGTTGTTAAAAAAGGAGTAGGTAATAATAAGTTAAATGTGAAAATTTAGCTGCCAAGGTTAAAACTGAATAAGAAATTGCAAATAGCTTAAGGCATCTCAACATGACACCATGATGCAATTTGAACAAGAATAGCAGAACACTGTCAGATGTTGCTGTGACCTGCAAGATAATGACTGTGTCACTGTTTCCCATCACAACAGAGCTGATTGTCTTGTTATTGGTGTTAAAAATAAACTCAGAGCTCAGTTACTATAGGATAAAATTAACCTAGTTTGTCTATAACTTCCTTGATGTTCATTCTAGACACATTGCAAGAGAATAGTACATTTTATTCACTTATAAGAGACAAGCCATGGGTGTGTTTTTCTGTTGATCATATGGTTCCTAAGGGTTTTCTCTGTTTAAGTTCTGAAAAGTAATGTTCTTATCAATTGAACAGAACACTCCAATACAGTGAACAAAAGAGTCTAACATTTTCAAAGTGATAACTAGAACTGTTAGGGGTTTTATAGGTGATGCTTTAAGCCCTGAGGAAATTGTTCTAATGTACAGCTATGGCCTAAAGTTTTGCATCACCTAACAGAATTAACTAATTTTACTTCATAAAGTAAAATGAAACCTGCTAAATAATGTTATGTTAACATATTTAATTATATAACGCTTTGTAGTTTTCCATATACATTTCAAAATCTTCCCCCACTGTACGAAGCCTTGGTGTACTTCCGGATAGCAACCTCTCCTTTGATGCCCAAATCTCCTCTGTAGTCAAATCTTCCTTCTACCACTTCCGAAACATCTCAAAGGTCCGTCCCTATCTTTCCCTTCCGGATGCAGAGATACTCTGTCATGCATTCATTTCCCCTCGAATCAACTACTGCAACTCTCTCTACGGTGGTCTGCCATAAACAATACTGCAGCTGGTTCAAATTGCCACTGCTAGGATCCTTACCAGATGTAAAAAACATGATCACATTACCCCCTGTCTTGCCCAGCTGCACTGGCTACCTGTAAAGAGAATCTCTCCAACCTGCTGACCCGCTATGTCCCTCCACGCAAGCTGAGGTCCTCTGATTCAGACTGGTTATACTCAAGCAAAAGCGTGCCACACTCGGAGAGTGCTCTTTTAGTTTAATGGCCCCGACTCTCTGGAACTCTCTCCCAGGTTTAGTGCATGCAGCTCCCACAATCACCCGCTTAAAATCAACTCTCAAGACCCACTTGTTCTCTCTTGCTTTTAATGCTGTCTAAGCCTGGTATCTGTTATTAGCTGTTGTCTAAACTGCTCTTTCAGGTTTGCTATTTCTTATCTGTAAGATTCTGTATGACACACGCATCCACAATGTTTAGAATTCACATCCAAGCCTTGTATTTAATGTATTATGCCTGTATTTAATGTACTATGCCCTGTATTACTGTATTTAATGTATTATGCATTGTTCCTTACTATCTTGTAAAGCGCTTTGTGACGGTGGTCTACTATGAAAGGCACTATATAAAATTAACATTGACTGATTGATTGAATATCATTTTGTAGTTAATTTGATAACATAATGTTAAATAAAATATCTAAATTATGTTCATACTGTTTTTTTTTTTTTTTTTTTTTTTTTTTTTTTAATTATGTCTCAATCATAAAATTCTAGGTGATGCAAAACGTTTGGCCGTGGCTGTGTGTAACATCCAGGAAGTGTATGAGCGTTGCGTACTGGAATTCATCTTAGGTGTACAGGTGCAGATGTTACATTGTGAGCAAGTTTCTGATGTTCTGCATCACTCAACAAGTGAATGAAATCGAATGAAAACAGGTATGGAACTGTTCAAACGGTAGCTTATCAACTAACTGTGATTTCCAAGAAGAATTAATCATGGTTTACTGCTCCCAATCGGACTGAACTTTAAAACAGAGCATCTAACAGTGCTTGTCTAGCAGGTCGTAACTGTAGCGGTAGTGTTGTCATTTTACCAATGTATGCATCAATCTAGAATAGTTTGTGCTATACTCCTACAGCTCAATTATAACAACTACTTTCACCATGACCAGCACAAACAACAACAACAACAACAACAATGAAAGTCAATATAATGCAATGTACAGACAACAATGGTGCTTATTTATTGTGGAAGAATCTTACTAAGCTAGTGTTGAAATTTCAGTGATATGCTGCAGTATTTAAAACTGAGGGAGCAAAAGGGATACTACTACTACTACTACTACTACTAATAATAATAATAATAATAATAATAATAATAATAATAATAATAATAATACAACTATAGTTTAAATGTTTCTGACCAACAACTTGTAAATTGTTCTATTATATCACGAAATGGAGCAAATATGTAAGATTGACAGCAAATTCATTGATTGTAGCTAGCCTTACCTGATGATGACGTACATGACCAGGCAGTTTCCCACGAGCCCCACCACGCAGACCACCATGTAAACCACAGCAATGGTGATCTTTATGCCAATGGGCAAGACGAAGCCCTCGTGGGTGAAGTTATAACCACTCATGTTCATGAAAGAAGAATCGTTTAGAAATCGGTTTAGGATGGCTTCCTTAAACCAATCTGGTGCGTCTGAGAAATCCATTGTCAATCACTGACCTAGGTGAAAACAACAGGCAACTAGGTTTGTCAGTTAGTTACTATGGGGATAGCAAAGATCACAATATTTGTATTTAGCTTGTATTTGCAAAATATTCTCTCTACAAGTAAATACAAACATAATATTATTACACCATTTCAACTGTACTTGTACTCTTCGTGCAATGACATATCATTGTTTGACGTCAGTGTACTATGCACAGGTGACATTTCATTTATATCGCACGGTTTCATTATAGATACAGTACATGCATATGTAAATTACATACACCACGTCTAATCACATGTATTTTGCAAGATACAAAATAGCGGATAATCATTTGCATCGAGTCATATGCTTACACTGTACACACCATTGAGCATAGTAACTACTTGTACATACCTATAAATGCTGCGCTCCAACACCGCGTCGTGTGTGAATGTCTGACTTTTTTTAATAAAATGCTGTTTGTTTTGATTATTATTTCTTTTCTCCAAATGAATCACAATTGCTGCAGTTATTGTTTTCGTCTGTTAACGCCCCCTTTTCTGCGTTCTGTTTTGTAAAGCCCACTTTGCAGGTTACTGTAGAACGCAAGAATGAACGCAACGTTCTTTTTTTCTTTATCTGAAGAGGGGGCAGGGGGGCCCAAATCAGATTATGCACACAAACCACTGGACGTTCTACTGTATATTTACCACTGTTTCCTTTCAGTGCCAATTGCAACAGAGGTACAGCACTTCTTCATTCTTCGTATGCACATTATTAAAACACAGCTTTGCCCTCCTTTCCGCGCTTGTCGCATTCCTCTCTGTTCTCCCTCTCTCCCTCATTCTCTGTGTGGATAAAAATCGAAACTTAAAAAGGCTGAACCCATATTTTATCCACCGGTGTTCAGGCAGTTTTCAGAATTTGATGCTGTTTTTACTGCAGGTAGTAATACTAAATCGTTTGCATTCAAGTAGCAACGCTATGTAGAGTGTCGACGAACTGCATTTAGTTTTTTAGCTTGTGTTTAGATCAAATTGTCTTACCAGGTCTGGAGGAAAGCACGGGTGAGGTTAATGCAGATGTGCCTGCTCTCGACGAGGCTTCCCTTGAATGATATAGGTGGTGTTTTAACAGAGCAATGGCATCTCAAGGCAGTCCCTCGACATGAAGTTATTAATGTCTTGTAGTAAACCCTGCCAATGCCTGGCATTTGAAGCTCGTTTGTTTTACGTGCACCTAATAACTGAACTAAATATTTAGTTCAAACTCGATAGTGTCAAATCGGCATCTTTATATATTGTATGTACAAGGCAAAATGTTTAAACGATTGACGGTTCTTTGTGTTGCCTGTCTACAGGTGCTGCTCTCGTTTAAATGTATAGCCTTTTCTACGAAAACAAAACAAAACAAAAAAAAACAACAACAAACATTTATTTTATTCACACAATTATGATAGCAAACTTAATCTTAACTGTATCCGACTGGCTCGGTCTTTAAGGACTGTATTTCCCCAAGGTTGCCAGCCAATAAATATGTAGGGCGCATTGATTTATATGGGCTTTAAATTTGATGTAAGCCAATCCTATGGAAAAGTACAGCTTTTGTAAGACAGGCAGTACTAAAGATAGCTAAACAGATATAATTTACTATGCATTTTAAAATGCTTAAAATATATATATATATATATATATATATATATATATATATAGAATATATATATATATATATATATATATTATATATATATAATTTAAAGTGAACCTTTTTGTTTTCATTAATTTCACTTGGAACATTCCCCAGCAGTGACTAAACGCAATTTATTATAGCAGAGTGTGTGCTGATTTTATAACTTGTAAACGTGACTTCCATAGTGATACTAAAAATCTTACTGTACGTTGCTAGCAACACTATACACTTTCTTCAGTATAGAAGAAAACACCTTAGTAGTTATTCAGTTAACAGATCCATCACAAATTGAACATTATTATTATTATTATTATTATTATTATTATTATTATTATTATTATTATTATTATTATTATTATTGTACTATATCACTATTTCTTATTTAAACCAAACTCTATATTTTAGAATACACAACAGTAACTTAATAGCAGGCATAAAATAAACTAAAAGGATCCACGTCGAAAAATGTAATTACTTTAGTCATTATTTATTTATTTACTTATTTATTTATGAGTTTGTAGTATTGTTCTGAAGTACTTACATCGAGAGTCAGATCCAGGGCAGGAGGCGGTATGCCAAGCTAGACTGACAGAGATGCACCACGTGGTCCTCTTATGGTGGGCTCCAGCAACTACCCGATTGCAAATTTTCATGTCCACGGATTTTGGTGACAGGGACTTGTTGGTGTATCTATCTGCTGTATTCCCTAAAGCACTAATGGGCTGAATGGCTTCCTCCCATTCAAGACTTTGGTAAAACAATAGCAAATTGTTGTGAATACAAGCTACTTTGTGATTTTTGGAGCATTTTTAACTGGCATGTCTTTATATTGTTAATATAATCTACTCAAATTTTGTTTACCGCCAAAGTGAAGTCTAAATGTAATGTATCAAATTCCACAAATGCAGCTTGTGTTCTGATTTTCTGGCTAATGCACTCTCCACTGGAATTTAAGAAGCTTCCTATCTCCAATCCCTTGTGTCTCCTTATATGCTGCTCCTTCTCTTCACTCTCCTTTCTCCCTGCTGCTACTTCTCTTCACTCTCCTTCCCCCTGTGCTACTTCTCTTCACTCTCCTTCCTCCCGTGCTGCTCCTTCTCTTCACCCTCCTTCCTCCCATGCTGCTCCTTCTCTTCACTCTCCTTCCTCCCATGCTGCTCCTTCTCTTCACTCTCCTTCCTCCCATGCTGCTCCTTCTCTTCACTCTCCTTCCTCCCATGCTGCTCCTTCTCTTCACTCTCCTTCCTCCCCTGCTGCTCCTTCTCTTCACTCTCCTTCCTCCTGTGCTGCTCCTTCTCTTCACTCTCCTTCCTCCCATGCTGCTCCTTCTCTTCACTCTCCTTCCTCCTGTGCTGCTCCTTCTCTTCACTCTCCTTCCTCCCATGCTGCTCCTTCTCTTCACTCTCCTTCCTCCAGTGCTGCTCCTTCTCTTCACTCTCCTTCCTCCCCTGCTGCTCCTTCTCTTCACTCTCCTTCCTCCCATGCTGCTCCTTCTCTTCACTCTCCTTCCTCCCATGCTGCTCCTTCTCTTCACTCTCCTTCCTCCCATGCTGCTCCTTCTCTTCACTCTCCTTCCTCCCATGCTGCTCCTTCTCTTCACTCTCCTTCCTCCCATGCTGCTCCTTCTCTTCACTCTCCTTCCTCCTGTGCTGCTCCTTCTCTTCACTCTCCTTCCTCCTGTGCTGCTCCTTCTCTTCACTCTCCTTCCTCCTGTGCTGCTCCTTCTCTTCACTCTCCTTCCTCCTGTGCTGCTCCTTCTCTTCACTCTCCTTCCTCCTGTGCTGCTCCTTCTCTTCACTCTCCTTCCTCCCATGCTGCTCCTTCTCTTCACTCTCCTTCCTCCCATGCTGCTCCTTCTCTTCACTCTCTTTCCTTCCATGCTGCTCCTTCTCTTCACTCTCTTCACTGCTCCTTTCTTCACTCTCCTTCCTGTGCTGCTCCTTCTCTTCACTCTCCTTCCTCAAGTGCTGCTCCTTCTCTTCACTCTCCTTCCTCCAGTGCTGCTCCTTCTCTTCACTCTCCTTCCTCCCATGCTGCTCCTTCTCTTCACTCTCCTTCCTCCCATGCTGCTCCTTCTCTTCACTCTCCTTCCTCCCATGCTGCTCCTTCTCTTCACTCTCCTTCCTCCTGTGCTGCTCCTTCTCTTCACTCTCCTTCCTCCCGTGCTGCTCCTTCTCTTCACTCTCCTTCCTCCCATGCTGCTCCTTCTCTTCACTCTCCTTCCTCCTGTGCTGCTTCTCTTCACTCTCCTTCCTCCCGTGCTGCTCCTTCTCTTCACTCTCCTTCCTCCCATGCTCGCTCCTTCTTCACTCTCCTTCCTCCCATGCTGCTCCTTCTCTTCACTCTCCTTCCTTCTGTGCTGCTTCTCTTCACTCTCCTTCCTCCCGTGCTCGCTCCTTCTCTTCACTCTCCTTCCTCCCGTGCTCGCTCCTTCTTCACTCTCCTTCCTCCCATGCTGCTCCTTCTCTTAGCTCTCCTTCCTCCCATTCTGCTCCTTCTCTTAACTCTCCTTCCTTCCGTGCTGATTCCTTCTCTTCACTCTCTTTCCTCCCATGCTGCTCTTTCTCATTTGGTTCTTAATGGGTTAAGGTAATCCATTATTTAAAACATACACAATAATACTTACACTTTCAATGTAGATGTGTAACGTCTTCAATGTATTTTGGTCAAAATACCTTTGATGGACAATTGATGGTAACCCACTGTGTTTATCTTTGTTAAAGTGAGGACAACAACATACTGTATTTGTTCTTCCTGCAAAGACTTGTATTTATTTATTTTATTAATTAAGAACAAAAAAGGACTTTGTAGTCTTACCCATACATATTTTATCTTTATTGAAAAGTTATCTTATTTAGCTAGTGCTTCAGCAGCCAGTTTTAATAACCAGTTTCCTCCAATTAAGTGTTTACTGTAACATATAATTACTGTAAATATAGCTGTTTAATACAATAATTTGTTTGACGTTTTTTGAGAGTAGGAATTAAATTGTCAGTATTATAATGGTATTGCACCATTGCAGCATTGACTCTTCATGTCTTGTCACTTCAGATTTTTATAAATTATATATAATTGATAATTTTATCAATTATATATATATATACATCAGACTTGCAGTGCACCTGCATTCATAAGCATCAGCACTGGTGAAACAAAGAAACAATAAATTCAAGGTCATGCCTCCTCAAACAGAAAAAGTGTTGTTGTCTCCTGTCCTTGCTTTCTGATTACCAGTTTAGTTTGACCTGACTGACCCACTAAAGAATGTGACAAGTTCTTCCCCTTGGTGATAAAAAGCAATGATGGTTTCAACTTTCATATAGCAAATACAATTGCGCCTGTGTGCTTTATTTTGCATTAGCAGCCCCTGAGATATCTGATGCCATGCATTCTTGTCATTTCTTCAGTTTATCTCTGTGTGATTTAGCCAAACCAATCAACAGCTCTTGACCTAGAAGTAAAAACCCAAGGTATGGATGCAGCAATCCCACCATGCATTCTCACTAGAGCAATCACTCCTCCAGCTGCAGGGAACCGATTTCCTCTTAAGAAAACAACAAGACATCTTAAAGGAAGTTGCTGGAAAGTGCAACAGAAGTGTGATAGCTATAAAGACTGACACACTTTCCCATATCCATTTTGTTCCCAACAGTTTATAAAGAAAGGTATTTCTGTTCAAAAGAGAGTGGAATCAGATTATAATGTAAATGGACTGGCCTGCCATCTCTATGAAGTGCTCTACCTTTTCTTCTATTGAAGATGTTTTGGTTCTTTGCTACTTTAGAGTATGTAAAGAGTTTAAAGGTACCACTATGGGTGACATGTTGATGCAGCATTGTGATAACATATTACCTAATATGCGTTGCAGATCCAACTTACTCTAATGGTTAAGCTGCAACCAGACCACAGCCTTTGGATACAGCCGTTTATCTTTTGCGTTGTATTTTAAATATTTGCACGTCCTCAAAAAAATGTGTCTTAAATCAAAAGACTATCAGCGCAATAAATCAGAAACCAGGACTAGTGTTTATAAAGCTTCTATAGCACAAGGACGTTGGTTTTAAAGCATTGGTCAGCAATCCTTTAACTTCTGGTAATGTTTTACAAGGATGAGGGGTATCGGAAAAGCTCCCTAGGCAGCTCCAGATTACAGTATGGAAATTAAGAGAAGAAAGAAAAGACAGCTCTAATGTATTATCGAAACATATAGCATTTAACATGTAATATATCTCAGACCTTTAACTGTGACATTGGAAAAAAAGACGTATAGGCTCAAAAAAAGGCTTGTTAATAAATATATTCCAATGCACCTGTGCTGGAATGCATTAACATCATTGCCAAGCATTTGAACTATTGAATACATTCTGCAGCGAGACTGGAAATGTATGGATAGTAAGCACCTGGCTCTTGGGTTTCTTTATTAGGTCTCAGAAGAGAATATCTTCACTGTAGTGAGATAAACATGGGTGTCAGCAGGGGGAGCTCTATTAATCTCACTGTTGCTCTGGGAGGTTCTTATAACCAGTCTAAATAGAATTGTCCTTATGAGATTTAAAACTGATCTGACAGCATCAATGTTAAGATTATTCCTTTTGAATAATGAGCATAGAAAGTGCAATATACCTTTTATTTTGTGCGTGTGTGTGGGGGGGGGGGGGGTGGATTTAGAAAAAAGAGATGTCTTCATTTTTGCTATAACTGTGCTTTGGGGCTCACATACGAGCTTTGAGTTAGGACAGTGTTGAGGGCTGGGTTTGTAATGAGTTGAGAAATCCCATTACAGTCTGGACTGTACAAAAGTAATGCTGACCTGCCTTAGATTTAACCTGATCTCTTGTGTTTTAGGGGCACCGTTGGTCTGGGAGTCAGTCCATTTAAGTCTCTGAAACTGTATTTCCCAAGCTTGAGAGACGTTTGTATAAGTCATTACATTCCCAAGAAGAACAAGCAGTATCACAATCAGAATTTTAGATTGCTTTCCCCTGTTTGTCTCTCAGTTTCCCCAGCAGACACACGCACAGAAAGGAATTGGATTTTGCAAACCCTCTATTGACTCACATTAAGTATAAATGTATAATTCTGAACTTCTGGATTGGCTTACTATATGTGAGAGTATCAGATGTGCATGCTTAAATGCTTGGGTGTTTTATACTGTGCTTTGGGATGGCTGGTACAATGAAGTAGTCTAGCATAAAATTGTTATTCTTTTCTGTACAGAAAACAGGCTAAGCTACTGTAACTAAACTTATTAATTAATTATTCATTTTGAGCTTGTAACAAATCCATTGGACCAACCATGCAAAATAAATAAATAAATAAATAAATAAACCATCACAGATCCAATTTAAACATTGCATGCCTAACCTTATTATATTTCCCAAGATCAATATACTCATCAGTTAATCAATGTGCTATTATACCTCAGGCATGAATTGACTAGGGACCAGATTTATATTCCACAGAAACAACCAGTTGGTAACTTGCAAAATTCCTTTTAGCTAAACAGAATGGAACAGAAATGATTAGAATATGTATCAGCACGTTTCTAGATAAAAGAGAAAACATGAATTGAACCAAAATAGAAAGCCACAGATGGCAAATTAATGGTAGAAAATGTGGGAACAGTACAAGTATATCAAGGTCAATGATGTATAAAAAAAGACTTTCTATTTTTTTTAAGTAGCATTGTTTTTAAAGGAAAACTGATTTACAGATAACATGTCCTTTTACGCCTACCAAAAGTTTAACGGTTTGCAAAATCCGAAAAAGGTGCCCGTGTATTGCACAAAATTAACTAATTTGATTATTTTTGCCAATAAATTGTCCTGAGAAAAACCTTTTTTTTGGACTAGAAGTCCTTCTTCAGCTGGATGGAAAAAGCAGCATCAATAATTTTCCACTATAGCCCTCCTCTCCAGTCCATATTTGTATCAGCAATGGCAAAAAGAAGGGAAAGCGGTGTCCAAGTGAGAAAGGTGTGACAAGAACCAGTTAGTGACAGACAGAGGAAACCTCAATAACAGTGGGTACTGTACATGCCAGTGGGACTGAGTCTGATAATTATTTATGACCAGCTGGGATTCTTAATGATAAGGGAGGCTGTGAGGTTGCCACATAACATACTAAAGGGTGGGAAATTGATTTTAAAACCTAAGAGAGTACATCTTTAACTCCAGCCTGCCAGTGTGATAAATAATTTCACACAGAACACCCTACCGGTATTTTTAGCTTGTAAGTTTAAGTGAACCCATATATGTATCTGATTCCCACTATTTCCATTAATTAATTTCCAATAAATGATCCTGTTACTAAATATTCTGTGTCTTGTGAAAATTGTAAAAAGCACTCCCCAAGTCACAATACCACAGTTATTCTATATCTGCTTTTATATATTTTGATCAATCATTTGTCTATTATAGTGCTCTCATGTAATGTATACAAACCCAGTGTTTGGACAAACAAGTACCGTATTCTTTTTAATTTAGACACAATTTTTTAACTATTTTTTGCTCCTCAAAAATAGCCTCCATCTTAAATTCGAGTACAGTACAGTGATGAGTGTATTAAAATCGTCAACAAAAGACGTGACTTCCCGAGTACACAAACAGCAAGGTGACACTGCTGACAAAAAACAAACCAAGCTCCCTGAGGAATTCCAAGAGAAACGTTTACAATTTCAGCATTTCTAACCACCAGTACCAGCTTGGACAGCTTGGTTAGTCAGTTTTGTATGATACAACAGTGTAATTGAGATTGTATCTTTGTAAATGCATATTTATTTGAACTTTATTTTTTTTCCTCAAATTGAAGGTTGTAAAATTGGTCTGTGTCGTAAACTCGAGGGCGTCTTAAATTCGAAGGGATACAGTAACTCTACTGGTTGGCGATGTTGTATAGATTAATGTTCTCATCAATCATAAGGTGCACCTAACAACAGCCAACATAAAAATTGATGAAATACACTGACAAGTTAGCAGATCTTTCAAATTATTTGTAGTCGAAAATAAGTACAATACAGTACTGGGATAGGGAAATCAATGTGAAAGATCTGCTTCAGGGTATATTAAAAAAACAAGCAAACAAACAAAAAAATGAAGGAAAAAAGAAATAGAAACATAACAAATTAAAAAAAACAAAAACACTGAAAGAAATATTTGTAAAATAATGTAAACTTTTGAAGCACAGCTTTGATAGATAGAATTATAGTCATTATAGTAAATGCAGTTGAATCCTGCAGGCTGCATTGTGAAATACATTCGGTTCTGTTTGGTGACACGTGGTTCAGGAGGTTACAATAATTAATTATTACTGATACAATTTCATATTGGGATGATGCTGAAATAAAACAGCTATGCTGGATGAGTTAATCACTCTAGATATCAAGTCTGATGGATTAGCATCTTCATTTAAATATTATGCAGTCATTAATGCTTACCATACAAAATCAAACAAAAGGAATACAGGGCTTACAGCACATGTTTAGTGTCTTTTATACCACAGACATGGGTGTATATCTAGCGGAATATCTTCAGTGGAATAACATGCTTACCTGGACTAGTTTCGAATGGGTCTTTGCTTACATTCCAATCCAGTGGGTTGCTACGGAAACTGACAGACTGAGATCAAAAATCCATCTAAAAACATGGTTGCGAAAAGGCCTAAAACAGGATTCAAAATCAACCCACCTCAAAGCATAGTCTGTTGACAATGAAAGTAAAGATCAGCCAGGTAAAATAATCCTTGAATTCATTGATTTAATATAAATAAAATGTTCAAATTATATTGCTATTTACTTAAAAAATATACTTGTGGTATAAACAACATAGTGAATGTTCATTCATGGTATACAGTTTGTATTCATCACAGGAGAATCTCCCAGTAAACCACAAACCCGACAGGGACCACTGGGTCATTGATTGATTTTTTAAAATAATTACTTAACCATGAATCTGTTATACCTCACTGAATGATGGTAAACAAAATAGGAAGTCATGCTATTAATCGATACTTCCTGTCTTATTTGCTCCTTAAACAATATGGATAGTGGCATTGCTGGTTCATATCCTGTTCAATTTAGACTGCCCTAAACATTCAGTGATGTGTCCAGCATAGATCAACTCTTTCAACAGAGTCCCTGGAAGTCATTCTGCTTCACAGTATATTAAGTCTGGTAAAGCTGACATGCAGGACTGGTTTAATGGCAATGTTTTAGCTTAAAGCTGTGAACGAGTTTACAATCACATTGACTGTTTAAGAGCTCAATTTAAATGTACCAATTAAGACCACAAGGTCTTTTATCATTCCATTAGCGTTGTAAATGAGGGACAAGGGTTTATGTGTTTTTGTTTTTTTTAAGTCTTCCCAGATATTTTTAACATGCAGTTCCCATTTGTTTATGAAGAAACATGAATATATATTGTGAACATATACCTGTTACCCAGTTTAACACAATTGCAGTTAATGAATGCTCATAAAAGCACAAATTCGACTGCCTCACAGCAATACAAGGTTAATATAGACTGGAGCTCAATGAGGTGATTGCTACCATTGCAATTAACTCCAACTTTGATAAAGCTACTGCTGAATAACTTTGGTTATTAAAAAGACCAGCCACTGAAAAAATAAAAAAAATATTCAGCATACTGTAATAAAAATAAAAACTAATTAAATTTAAATCCATTCTGTTCAAATGAAACCACTGTGGAACCCAAGGTCATAAGTCTTAGCATGCATATTAGATCGCAAAGATTTTTGAGCTACAATCATGCCCCCCCAATTGAGACAAAAGACAAGTCTGAAATTGCCAGATAACCATTAGCCTTAACTTCTAATGAAACGGAATGTGGTTGTAGAATCTCCAGTCAGAACACGTGTTTCCAGAGTAACAGTCAACAAGCAGGCTGGAATGACAGAGGAAGATGTACCAGAGTGGAATTAAACCATTGACACGCCAGGGTAAAACTGAGGGACGTCATGGACTGTGTCACAAATGCAAAAATATGCATTACTAGAAAGGCGTTATGAGAAATGATGAAAGTAGTATAACATTTTCTAATAATGATGTACTTTCAATGCCCTAGATTATTATTATTTTTATTTACAGGTTATCTTCAAATTTTAGTGTACACAGCTGCTTTAGGTGCAACTTAGCTACACAAGGTCTTTGACCATTTGACTAGTTGTGTGTCGGTTCATTCCAATTTTCAAAACATCATTACATTATTAGGTTTGGTTAAACAAATGTTATTACATTTATTATGCACTGAATATATATTATATATTGTACTGAGTGCCATTTAATAAGCAGTGCAGCATCTGCATAAATAATAATTTAAATTATTCTAGCAACAATCATCTTGATACAGCTGAGAAAATGTAAAGTGTTTGTTTAACATGCAAATGCATGCTAATTAAATGCTCATTAAAATGCAGAGATAAGGGTCAGCAGCTGGATCACACAAGGTTGTCTGTTCATTTCTGTTAAGAAGCTTTAATGGTGTATAAAAACTATTGGACGGTTGCCAAAGAAGCTGACCAATTCATAGGAACATCTGGAAGCATTTTTGATGTTTCACATGTTTTAAGTGAAATAAACAAAAATAGTGCCTGATCTGATGACAAAGTCAGATCTGCATATGTCTTTAATAAGCTAGTTTTATGTGAGGGACAGCGCTTTTCTGAAACTGAAAATGCATTGCAGATCACAGCTGCTTTGATCTGATTAGTTAAGGTCTTTATTTAGTGTACAGGAACAATCTGTTGACTGTATTAACATCTGGGTGGGAGTTCAGTGTTAATTCTATGCATTTTTCTAGATGGATTTATTATGTGATTCTAGATGGAGTTATTCATACAGAATGGTTTTCAAAGGAAGCGAAAATCCAGATCCCTTAACTAGATTAGCTATGAACCATTGACCGCAGAATATTAAAAAATGCATAGACATGGTGGTATACACATAGATTTAGTAATCTTTACATGGTTTTAAAAACTGGTGTTGGTTTAATTTGCACCATTTTTTTAACTGTAGTCAATACCAAGCATCAGAAATCTATAAGCAAAAGTATCCTTGCTGTTTTTCCTAACGCTTCTTAGTTTTCTTGTCTGAGATTCCTGACCTCTAACTAGCATGTCCTTGAAAACCAAATTGGCTGTCTACTTTTTTTAAAAAGCTCCAAATGGCTTCAATCCAAAACCTGACCTCTCCATGTAAATAAATAAATAAATAAAATAAAAATATGGCCAATATATTTCAACATCGCGTTAAAATAATTCATTGAAATCCAAGTAAGCTTTGTTGTCCCAAACAAAATTATTCAAATCATTTTTTAATCAAACCTGTTTACCGGCTGACATTTTTACTTTGTTATTCTTGCTAGAAACAGCAGCTGTTTTTAAGGTTAGTATGAAAATTTGAATCCTGTTGAACTGTGTGCGTTAGACCGTCACACAGTATTTTGTAGGCTTGCAGCATATTATGTTTAGGGACTTGAATACTTTAGCCCAATCAACACTTTCCAGTTTTATTTGAGCAAACAAAAATGCCACCTCTTGAGGGATTAACATAAACTTCCGATAATGTAGTATTTAACCTTTGCTATTTTGATTTCATTGAACCTTGAGGCACACACAATCTGCTTCAGTTCAACTCTCAGGCTTCCCTGGTTTCATAAAAAGAATAACCATTTTCACAACCCAGCAGATTATTTGCTTTATAGACAAGCATACTGACTATCAGATCATCACTTTATATAGGTAATTTAAAAAAAACTACAGGTAATTGATAAAAAGGTGTCTGGGAGTCAGAAGTCTCATTTAGCCCTTTAGTCATGCTGAGCAGTTTTGTTAAAAGTGTCCACAAAAAGGGATCTAATTCAATTGATCTAAACAGTGAAGGAGCTAAATAAATACAGCTAATAAGATCTTACCTGGCGTTTTAGACTTTATTCTTTTTTTTTTTTTTTACAGAAATACACTTAAGAGATTGCATTTCATAACTAATGACCCATAAACAGTGGCATTATTTCCTCATCCGGTTAATTCAATACCTGTGGCCTTGAATTTTGATTTGAATGAGTGACTTGAAGGAGACCTTCAGTTCTGCTAGGTTCGACCTAACTAGGGTAATGTGTTTTTACCTGCCTTGTTCTTGTTCGCAAGGGGAATATGCTCAAGGATGACATTATCTTGTCAAAATGTCATCAGTCCTTCATGGTGCAGCTCAGATTTAATTAATTGACAAGATCAGAATGCACAAATCACAGAGGCTACAAAACATACTGAACCAGATGTACTGAGCTTCTGCTCAAGAGCAGCACTTTTCAATCTATACAGGTAATCATTAAAGAAGGAGAAGATGTGTTTGTTATGTAACTGGATATTCAATATTATTTTAAAGCTGAAACATTAACTAACCTTGAATGAAGTTTTGCAGCCGGCATACTCACAGACTCAACCTCTTACTCGTAGTTACAATGTACTTAATGTATATATTATTTTGCATGATATAAGCCTAACTCTAATCCTAACTCTTAGTCTAACTCTAAACCTAACCCTAACCTTAACCCTTTTCTGATACAATTGTGTGCTCACATATATCATGCAAAAAGATGTACACGATAATCAGTGCATAATAAGACTGCAACTGTAATAACATTGTTTTTGCTTTCCAGAATTACTAACTACAACAACAGAAATGCCATACTAAAGTGGAAGTCAATTAAAAAAAGAAAACAGGGGGAACTGAGCATAATAGATTGGCATTTGCCAGCTAAGTCTTTATCTTCCATTTGCTTTGTATATAGAGTATCCTGAATACACCGATGACTTAATCTCCTATCGAAGATCTATCACACTAGAAATCCCACTTTACAGTCTACTGTCAGACATTCTTAGGACAAAATGAATTATTAGAAAAATATTAAAAATTAATAGAATAGAATTAATAGAAAAAAACTAAAGAAATGTTTAATTTATAAGCACAGCCATTAAGATGTTGCCTTTGCACATATATGCAAACCTGATAATATCAGGGATACTTTTTGCTGTTCTGGCTTTATGATGCAAATTAGAATGCTTTGAAGTTTCATTAAAGAGTTATCTGTTTAATTCAAAATAATGTTTTTTAAATGTCTATTAACAGTTAAGGATTTACTGCAAATATATCTCAACTTGAAGCCACATGAAACATAAAAACTGCCAAGACATTGCAAATGAAAACTAGTTTTATTTTTTTTAAACTTAAACCATAAAACTGACAAGATACATTTCATACATCATTTCAAGTGCTTGCCATTGCTGTCAGTGGATCCTCAAAATAGATTATTATCTGACATTCCTAACAAACTAATGATGATACATACCAATTGCACAGCAATGACTTATAGCTGAAATTCAACTGCAGGCCTAGAAATTCAGCATACACAGCACACAACTTCTTATTTAAAATCCTCAACTTACTTCCTGGAAGGAGTTATTGAAGTTGAGGATAGGGTATTGAATATATAGAGTCTGTGCCAGCCTGGCAGCCTATGGTGTTCTAATACCCTATTCATATTGTTATGTGAAGTGTTTCTCCGCACCCCTGTAAGTGGATGCACAGTTTGAACCATTTCCGAATACCACTACATGTACTATTCACTTGACCTTTAAAATGTAATGTATAATATCCCTAACATGATTAATTACTTTCAGCTGGTTACACGTTAATGCTAATGTTTGACATTTCTCTGAGTCATCTTAATGAGGTAATTATTGTTGCACTATAAAGCCCTCTTAAAGCTCTAGAAATTGTCAGTGCTGATTACCTTTAAAGGTTTGATCTGCATTGATTGAAGGTGTTTAATTAAGTTGCTGATTTAAAACTCAGTGCTGAGAAGCTCTTTAGTTCAGGCTGCATGAAGAAAGCTGTAAACAATACAGACACACAGCCATCAAATGAAATCACTTGTGTTTGAAAAGAAATCCGCAGAGCTGCACAGGATCCCTGGCTTAGTGTATCACACTAAGTAAGAGGAGGACTCTGAGTTGGTCAGTATTAGGGATGGTCGTCACTTGTCTTGTGCCTACAGGATGTCAAATTAATTCAAAGATTGAGAAGCAGCATTGATTGAAGGAACAATTAAGAGTTTAGCATTTTCTGATCTCAAAAAAAAAAAAAACTAATAGGAATATACAGAGTTTGTAGTTCTTGCAGATCGGATGGCCTTAATCCATGAAGGATCTTCTAAGTTATTACGGCAACTTTAAAAATAAATTGGTAACTGACTGGTAAGCAATGTAAGGACACTTTAAAAACACATTTTTTCTATTATACTCAATTGTCATGTACATTTGCCTCAAAAGATTTCCAACCATTGTAAATAACATTAATCATAGACATGAATGGAAATATACAATCGAGTCACCTACTGTACAGTCATTTTCAAGTGTATTAGCATTTTCATTCAACAGTGATGGGTTTAGTATGTAACTTTTCAATAGCTCTCAGGATTCTCATAAAACATGGAAAATAAGTTCTTAGCATGGTGCTTTCACAGTACTGCATTTAAGAGAGCTGAAAGTAGTTTGCAAAGACTGCTATGTATAACTAAACTTAGTTAAAGTAATATATTATGTCTATTACCCTTTGTTATCAAACTGTTTAACTATGGTGAGAAAAAAAAACAGCAAGAAAAAATAGCAAGTGATGCCAATGGATTCATTTGTGGATATTTCTGCAAGCATTCATATTGTATTGTCGATAAGAATGCATCACAAACAAGGTGCATGAGCAAGATTCCAGAAGTAATACTTATTTTACATAACATTTCCAGAGGGAGCTTAAAAAGAAAATGAGATCAGAACACAATATTGTGGTGTAGTTTTTATTTACATTCACTCCTAATAAGACCCCCCCCCCCCCCCCCTCAGTTAGTTCATAAATCACATCCACCCTCTTTGAGGAGTCATTCATAGTAAACTCTGTATCTGCTGGGATCTGCCTAGTTATTCTGTAGTTGTATTTGAATAGCTACTGTAAAATAACACATGGCAAATAAATACATTAAAAATGCTTTTAAGAATTGTTCATTCTGCAGCATTGAATAGATTACCCATGCAAATAGCAACCTATGAAGGGAATGGTGCCTGATGGTATTAGCTGTGTGATGAAATATGACTTGTAATCTAAATAACACCTACAGTAAACCACTGACACAATATAACTGGATTCTCAACTGTATTCAAAGTCATTAAAAACCAATCAATACATACAGTTCCTGTTATAAAACCAGAGACCGTGATATTATACAACTCATCTTGTCACCCTGAGCATACAAGATACAGTTGAGTGGTTTACAGTGAAACATGACTACATTGGATGGAAGTGTTAGTACCTGTATAGACCCCAGTTAGCACATCCAAAGCAAATGCTTAGGTCAGAAAGAAACCCCATTGGAGTATTGACTGTTTGTCCTAGTCATTGTGCTCCCCCTGTATTCATACTTCTATGGACATTGAACATAAGCTAATATTGTACAGGTAATGGTTATTTTGAAAAAAAGTCTTTAAAAATAGAAAATGGTCATATCGGTATCAAAAGTCAAAGGTATGTTACAGTATGAGAACAGTTGTGTAGCATTTGTGTCAAAAGCAATTGGAACCAAGTTTCTGCCTCTTTTTGAGACTGTACAAAAGTATATTGTCATCTACACCTGTTATTTAAACATCTTAAACAGAGGATAAGTCATGCACTGTATTTCCTAGAATGAATGAACTCCTTTGAATTGTATTATAGCTGAGATGAAAACACTCTGTGGTTAACTTCCCAGGCTGAAAATATAAATGAAGTTGTAACGCTAACATGAGTTTTATTGCCTGTGGAGAATGTATTCAGTGTATTCTGGTTCTCATTTTTAACAAAACTGAAGAATCAGTGCTTGGTTTATAATAACTGTACTGATGTTGGGCAGGCTGTATCCACATTATCCTTGAGCTGAGACGGCTGTATAAATGACACATACTGTAGATGTCAAGGTCTGTCATCTGAGGTTATATCATATTCCACTGAAACTAAGTGGGAAGGATTGGTCAAAGCCATGCCCTTGAACGTTCAACTGTTTGCAAAATCTCATTTTATTATCCCCTTATAAAACTGACAGCTGTGTGTTAAAAAAAAAAAAAAAATCAATCTCTTTGTTTTTGACCTCCCTTTACCATTAAACAAGACAATCTGTGCACTAAGTTGCAGAATAGCATATATTTCAATTTACCATTTAAGAGCAATTTGTCTGAAATCAGAATACAGTTTTATTTGGAGCTTCATCTCTGAGTCTCCAGAAGCAGAAATGACTTCTTCATCAGCATCCAGATAACATCAAATTGTAATAATGTCATTGATGTCCAGGCAGAACAGCAAGAGGCTTGAAGTGAGCACTACGGAAACCCATTTACACATTGAGAAGCCTGACTATACATTATTAATAAGTACCTGCTAGAACCTGACAGAAATAACCATATGGCCACCTAGCTAGTAACCTGACAGTCACACGGAGGGCTTTGAGTACAGCATGGCAATGCATCACGGTCTACAGTGTTGAAAGCTTATGCTGACTGCATGTAAATCTTAGCTGACAGCTTCTCCCAAATGCAATACATTCAGCAGAGCTGCAAACATACCAAGAGCCCTCTAAAATGCAGAATGATCAGGGGGTGGAGTATATTACCAGTACAATTTGATCCATTTAATTAATTTGTGTCTCCAAGAGTGATCGGCCAACAATTTGTTACCTTGCCCCTGGACGGATTTCAAAAAGAGTGACAGAGGCCCCTGGTGTTTTACTCCTCTACTTGTAGACTGATTAGCATTGGGTTGAGAAATTTAGCTACAGCATGTGCTAAGAGGTCATATTCTATTACCACAGTGACAGTACAGGTGATGCATTGTGTTGACTGCTATTCTGTCACACAAATAATTGCTTCATGTCATCCATCAGTACACCAATTGAATATTTTATTGTTTATCTGACAATTAGAGAAATTAAATTATCTTTAGAAATTCCCAAAGGTGTGTAAGTGATTAACAGTAACTACACCATAACAGTTGTAAGTACAATGTCATTATTATAGCTATAGAGTTACCAATGCCACTTAAAATGGTGCAGATCATGTTTGAAAATATTTTAGTATGATTCTAGTCATCTGTTAGGCTTGTGAGATGAGAGGAGGCCATTTGGAGACCTGCTATGGTGAAAAGAAAAAACATAACTGGACATTCAAAATTGGGGGAAAAATAAATTAAAAATACATTTTAAAAGAATTACAATTCCCTAATACTCTTCAGAGCACTTCATGCCACCAAAGAATAATGACTGAATGAACCGAAATGTTCATTAATTCCACTGAATTCATTAGAAAAAGTAATAGAAGTAAAAAAATAAATTTTCATTCACATTTGCTCATTCTCTAAATAGATATGAAAAGACAATACATGCACACTTGGAAATATGTGCAGAACATTTTCTAGGTTATCTGCTAGTTGCTAAGCTAATGTCATTATTGAGAAAGCAGAAATACATCATATGCTATTAGCTATCTAAGCCCTTTGTTGTGTCATAAAATGGCCTCTCATGAAATGCCTCTGTATGCATACAAGAGTAATTAAAGGAAAAGTTATCTAATGAATCCCTAACTTACAGCACCACTGCTTCTGTGTGACGTACCGCCAGCTTTCTGAATAGCAATTAATACAAAAATCCTCTAGACCTGAGGCTGGAACGCATCTACAAAATATAATGAAAGTGATGAGCAATTAAAAAAACAGCAAATTATATTAAAAAGTATTATCATTATATAGTGAAGAAATTTAATCTCCACTTGGGCAGTGAGTCTTCCTTTATTATTATCAATTATTTTATTTAGCAAGAAAATAAAGCAAAATTAAGTGACAGGCAGGAAAATGGCCCTGCAAGAAACCACATTAAATTGTCAAGATAAGCAATTGTAATAAACTCTGGAAACTTTTGGTGGCTGTCAGGTAAAGCTATCATGAGAACCCTTAGTCCTCTTACAGTTTTTTTGTATCTGCAATAATACCAAAAGTTCAAATAATGTAGGAAATATACAAAATACATTTTTTATATTATACTTATATACAGTGCCCTTGATAAGGTTTTGGGTCTGGGTGTAATTTACCATCTAACTTTTAACACTGAGAGAGTAAAATGTATTTTCACTGGGAAAAATGCAAGGTTACTACCGTACAACCCGTGTGTTCTACAACGTTCTTTATCAGCTCAGCGCATTTTGTTCTTGAGGTATCACACTGACTGCAAATTAATTAAGTTACTTAAACTCAGTGAACATATAACAACTTCAATGTAAAATACAGATAAATAAAAAATGCATTAACACATTATAAAACAGTTTGTTTAATATTAGAGGTTTCTTTTTTTAGAGGTTGCCTCTGACGATGGTTGCAGTTGGATTTGTAGCTGGACTGGGGTGCTTATGCTTTAGCCTGTGTAACTTCGAATTTTTCTTATTTTTACTGTGATTGGCTGTAAAGACAGCAGGGCTCTTGTGTACAGTTTCCTAGTAACTGAAGACATTGTATTCTGGGAGATGTAGTTGTTAGTGGAAGTTTTAGGGGAGGCAGGAGGGGAGGCAGACAAGCTGTGCAGCAAAATTTCTATGCGTATTTTTTGCATTCAAAATTGAGTGCGTATTTTGGATTTTCTAATGCCATAAAAAAGGCAGGTACGCAGCTTCTCTGAACCACTGCCTATATACTTTTTACGTATTTATAACAGGGCAACAGTTACCAGTAATTGTCATTGTTTTTTAGATATTATGAATTTTATTTGTATTATTTCATAACCCAAACTTCAGCATAAACTGTAACCTAGGCCCTAATTAAATATTTTATACTGTGTATAATGGCTTGATGCAGTGCCACCATAACTGAGGTAATTCAGGCCCTAATCAGTATTAACAGTCAATACTGTGTACAGAGGACACTGGGCTGAATCTTTCACTTTCCCTTAAGTTGTGGTGACAATGTCCATTCAATTAGATTACATTTGGTTTTATTTATAAGGACAGGGTCCATCACTGTTTTAGTGATTGTTTTATTGTGATGGACGTTTCATCATCGTGCTGGGAATATGTGTCCTTATACCTCTCATTTGTTGTGTCTCGTAGTTTTAATTGATTTTTTTTTGTGATGTGGCTGGCTTTACTTCTGTAAGTAGATCTGCATACTGACTGCTAAACGTTGAAACATCAGACTTCTTTTAATAATGAATAAGGGGAAAGAGGTGAACGTGCCTCATGATTTACTTGTTCAAGGGCAACAAAACCCAGTTTGATGAGTTATTAATGTTTCTTAAAAGCTTACACAAACATGATCATTTCACCAGCTTCTCTTATACAGATTGATCTTCAAAGAGAAGCATCCTGACCTCATCTCTTTGAAAATCAGACATGAAAGTATCATTTATCCAGGCATTAAACATGTCGCAAATATGGAAATGAGGCACGAATTGCTTTGCAGCATCAGACGGTCTTTTAATTTTGCATTGCTTTCTTTCTTGTTAGTCTGAATGCTCCAGACACCATAGGTCCTAACACACCGGCTTCATTTCTGAAGTACCCAATTTAAGGAAAGTGCTGATTGCCTTGAGAAGAGGACAGAGCAGACCTGAAGTCAATCAATGAGCAGCAGGTATTCATCTTTACAGAACTGGCCAAGATCATGCTGATCCAAATGAATGCAATTTGTGCTCATGAAAGAACAGCACAGGTACAGTATTTGGCAGTGGGTATTGGTATTAAATTAACCCAGTTGTTGGCAGTGGTTTAACACCGTCCCTGCCAATCGCATTTAACAACAACAACAACAACAATAATAATAATAATAATAATAATAATAATAATAATAATAATAATAATAATAATAATAATAATATTCACACTGAGATATGCTTTCCCTAAACTAACTCCTCTTTGGAACTGTCTTCCAGCTCCTCTTGTATTGCATGTGACCTGATGTCATTGATCATCAATTAATCAATGATCATCTGGCCACATTCCACATGTTTTTAGCAGAGAGCTAAATAGTCAAATACAAGAAGTGTTCAATTGGGCTACAGCATGGTTATAGCTAAATATACTGTAATGAGGCTGCGTTGAATTTCTGTTTATAATCAGAATGGGGGAGGGGGGGGGTGTTAAAATAATGATAGAAAAGTGGACAGACAAATATTATGTGTGTACATTATTTTGAACTGGGACATTACTTTATCACAAGGCAACGGGTGCTCATAAATCAAACATGATAACTCTTTTATGCCTTTGAACTACAATATTCTTGTAGAAGTAATTGCCTTGTTTTCATGCTGAGCCATTTTATGAGGAGTATGACTTCTCCAGGGTGTTCTCATCTTGTGTGGCTCTAGTTTTTTTAATACCACAGACATAGTAAACTGACAAAATATCCCAGAGAGAATCGTTATGAACCAAGACAGCAGCAGCTGTTATTATGGTGCAATACACTTCATACTCGTTTTGAAGAAAGACTAGGATCATACCTGCCAAACTTCATAATAATTTTATTTATTTATTTATTTTCCTCATGTGTGTGTAATAACAAACCTTTTTCTTTCTGTAAGCTTAAAAGTTAAAAGTCTCAAATCACACTGGCTAAATTGCATTTAGAAATCAACAAGGCTTTTCATAAAACTCAACTAAAACACAAGCTCCTATATGCAACTTTAAGAGGACTACACAGTCTGAACTTTGGAATAGTTTTGCTTGAACTGTCCGCTCCCTAGGTTTAGGTGATATCAGCTAGTGAATAATTCATCTTTCATCATTCCAGAACAATATATTACTGTAACAACCATCAAATGCTTTATTTAAGGGTTTAGAATGTACTATACTGTATAAATTTCTATTTATTTATTTACAATAAATTGAATGTGCTCAATTATTTTATTCACGATTTTCTCCAATTATTTTTTCTCCTCATTGCAGCAATTTCCCACACAAGCTCAGGATGCCTGAAGGTTCAGTGGAAATCCTCTGATCCCAGCTTCCTCTTTTACATCAGGAACTCACTGGGTGCCTGGCAGGAAGGCTCGCTGTGATGCAATGAGGCGAAACAATCCCTGCTGGGTTTTGATGTTCCATACTCATAGTACAGTAAAAATATTATTATGGTCAGAAATAGATGTTCATTGAATGTATTTGGTTATGATGTTACCTAAAGTCAGATAGATGGGTTCAGTGAAGCACTGCTATTAACATGAATGACAGCTGATATATTATATCCAAACATAAATCACTTGGAAAATTTAAAATAACTTTAGTAGCCTCTAAACACTTTACTGACAACTCTGGTATGAATTATAAGCTGGCTGGGATCTGGGCATTCTGGGCCCTCGCTCCATCTCCCTTGTATCATTTATAAAAGCGTTCTTTGCCGGCGTACTAAATGTGACTTTATACTAGCTGGCTCTGGAAAAAAAGGCCCTGGACTCCTGTCAGGATTTACTGTCAGGCCATATCGATTAAGTTTGCATTTAATTGAATGTCACTGACTCATGCATCATCACTGGATGCTGGCCTACTCTACAAAACCTTCAGGTGGTAGATATTTTAGTTAGATGGCACCTAAATTATGGAACAACTTGCCCATCACAATTAGAGCAGCCCCTTCAGTCAATGTCTAGACTAAAAACCCATTTCTATAGCCTGGCATTTTCATCCAGATCAGCTGATATCCTCTTGCTCCCATATTATTCCCACTGCTTTTTTATTATTATTTGTTTGTTTTTTTTAAAAAATCTAGATTAAAATCATATTTTTATATAATATTATATATATATATATATATATATATATATATATATATATATATATATATATATATATATATATATATTTTTTTATTATTTTCTTCTTTTTAATGCTTACTGTTGTTCAGTAATATGTATTGTTTTTGCCTTTGTAAAGTGCTTTGTGGCAACCTGTTGCAAAATGCACTATATCAAAATAAAATTGAATTGATGCTGAATATGCTTCAGTGCACTTCCAAAAGCCTGCCAGACAGAACAGTGCCATAAAACTCAGGGAAAGTCTATTGAACAGACAGGGCACTTATTCTGACCTGACTACATTGTATGAGATTCTGTAAGAATTTATGAAATCTCAGCAAAAACATACAGTGTGCCTTGTTGGAGCCAATTACAAGGTTCCAGTAAATTCAAGTAAACCTGCTTAATTTTAAAGAGCTGGCTATTTTATGAAGTAGTCTGCCTAATTAAAATAATTGAGGCCAAGGCTCTTAATAAGTGATTCAAGTTTGTGGTAGTGTTTCTTATATCAGAGAATTAATATTTAAAATCAGCATTGGGAGTTGTCGTTATTTTAAACTGAAGGACTATTCCATTACCTATGAAGGGGGGATGTGGTTTATTGGTTGCGTGCTGCTCAACACTGCAGATGATCATGGTTGTCTGTCTCTCTGTCTTAAAATAAAAAATCAGCATCCACTCTTGGAAATTGAGCCTTTCGTTTTTAAAAGGCAATGATTTCCGTTTATAAAACATGGATCTCTTAATACAGACCATCCAAGTGACCTGCATTTCGTGGGTCAGACCCTCAAATTGACATTAAAACCTGCAGACCTGCAACAGTCATTGTACAACCTGCAAAATAAAATGTGAATGTAAGATCACTGTTAGGGGGATGTAAAAAAAACCTCAAGTTTGTCATTTGCAGCTTATGATTGTACAGTATGAACACTACTTTCATTGATCGGTTCTTAATTCAAGTTGCAAATCATGTGCAGAGCTTTTAAATTAACCAGATGTTGTGATTTTCTTTTTCTTTTATTGATTCGAAATGTAATTTTAATAATTTAGGACAGATTAACCATTGCCCAAAATAATCTCAAGGAAGGGGGACACCCCCCACCTCCCTGCCCCCATTAGTCTGGACCAGCATTCTAGTGGATGAAACTTGGGACCTAAGTAATTGTGTTGTACTTAACTTCTAAAATTTTACACTCTATTCACATTTCCATATGTTTTAGACACTGAAATCTGTTTCTCAAGAGCATTCTCCTGCTTCTTGTCCTTAGAGTCAATTACATCATGAGCATGCAATAGGTTGTCAATAGCTGTTAGGCTAATTCCTGTAAATGTAATGATGAATAGTGAGACATCTTGTTTCTTAGCTGAATCCAGTGTGCTCATCACAAGTGCATTGAGAGTTCAGAACTAACCATTCTCTTTACTGAACCGTGAATAAGATGGACTTGTCATCGTCTGGAATGATTTGCACTGTAGGATTTTGGCCTATAAAAATGCATGAGAAATTCCCACTTCCTTAATCTGCAGCCCTTGGCATTAATCTCATTATTGGTAGGCAACAGTTTAATATATTTAAATACATGGCATTAATCTCATCATTGGCAATATTTAGGACCTGGATTTTGGGGTTTAAAGGACATTTTAAAAGCAATTACCTTTCAGGTTTATTATTTCATATTCAATATCATAGTAATTATCTTGTATTAGTAAGTCTAGTAAGTAAATCCTGGTTCCTTATCTGCAATGCCAGGCTAATTAGACTAATGTAACTTGCAGCCTGTATGTATTGTACAGAAATAGAATAAAAACAGGAATAAAAATCCAGAATTATTAAATTACTAACAGGGAAGTATTTAGTCTAATTCCAAATACTGTTTTAATGTGGTAGTTTTGTTTTTTGCTAAATTGAATTCTATGTATCTCAAAACATAGCAACACTTTTAGGCATTACATTACTATTTAAAATAATACAAAGCTGGGGCTTGTGCAGTTATCAAGGCTGTCTCTGTGGCTATCAGACCTTGAAATCCAGCTCACTATCATAAATCAGTGTCTCCTTATCACAGCTGCCTCTCATTAAGCAAAGTGATTCTTCAGGCAGGGAGCATAAACATCATTTTATGCTCTTCCAATATTGAGAACAAATAGTCGGTCGAATAGCTGGCATCTTATTTGTCTATTGATAAACAATACGTCCGAGAACGGAAAGGTCATAATCATACCTCAATCCATTACGTCCCTACTGTGTGCCAGAGTTCGCCTCCTGCTCTATCCTCCTGCTCTATCTCTATAAGTGAGTAGTTTTTCAAGATTTACGATTATACTGTAAATTTACAGTATAATCGTAAATCTCGAAAAACTACTCACTTCTAAATCTTTTGTTGTCATTTTTGTATTATTTTAGTATCAATACATGTTAATTTGGATTCATATGTTGTTTTTTCTGACTTTATGTGAACGAAAAGACACAAATTTGCCCGTTTTCCCATTGGAAATAGTGATATTTTGAAATATCACTGTCCTGGTCACAAAAGCAAAGTTTGTGGGGAATAATAGCCATTTTCTATACTTTTGAGGCATAAGCAATTAGGAAATAACACTTACTACCCAGGAACAAAAAAAAAAAAAAAATTGTTACACGGTGTAATCTATCACATGAGTTTCCTGACAGGACTGCAGTTCTGATGCACCTCTGTCTTTCCTGCTTTGAAGTATATGGACTATATTTTAACCTGACAAATGCTGTGTGTCCAAACCTCTGTTTATCAGCCTCACAGCCACATCATTGAGTTAAAGCGTATAATTGTTACAAGATACCGAGGCCAGGACTGGTTCTTACAATTTCAGATGTGTAGCACGAGCTGGAGTTAAGGGGCTCCCAACTTTTAAACCTTGCAAATCTGTTTTAACAGAATACGTTCCCTTTTTAAATTAAATATTGATTATTACACATGTAAAATGTTATTTCCATGGTGAATTATAAAAACATGTGTTTGAAGAAGTACACAAATTAAAGTTGTAGCCTGCCAGGAATGTTTTTTTTTTTTTTTTTTTTTGTGCTTATGATGTATGTAAAGCTGTGGTTGACTGTGGCACTACAAGACAATTCACACTGTAACAGCACATTACTCCCCGGTTGTCTCGGGGCCCAGTTGTTTGATTATTGCTGGCATCTGATTCAATCATTTGTAACAGACAGACCCAGCTGGTAACAGAGGTCTTACTCATCATAATGAATGAGGCATTAAGCAAAGAATTTAGAAACAGCAACCTGTCATTTACCTTTGGACCTTATTCCATCTGCTAGAGTGATAGTACTGCTGTCCTCCTTGAAGAAAACACTGCAGCATTCTATATGACCTATTGCACACCTCCTGCAGGGAGGGGGTTATGGGAAGGGCGTTTAAAGTACTTATTCTTTTCATTTTTAAAAGCAGAAAATGGCTTTAATTTCGTTTTTTGAACATAATGTTCTGTTGGGGAATGTTGCTATTATTTAGACTTTCTCTATATGAGCAGCATGAATAATGTGATGCAGGCACATAAAACAGAACAAACAGCTTCTAAAGAACTGAATTTACACTGATTATGTGGTTTAACTGGGAAGCTTTTAAAATAAGACATTGTCTGGGTGAGTTAGTGTAGAAAAAAACCTGGTGCTTTTTATGACAGCAAAGTTAAACTGAGTAAAGAGCAGCCCACTCTTTGTCAATGTTCACATCTGCCTACTTTGGAAGAACAAAAACGAATCCAGAATTGATGTGTCTGGGGTTAATGAAATCTTTTTTAAAACAATTGTGCATGTTGATGTTTAAGTCAAAGGGGAACATTAAAGGCACTGTTTTGAAGATCTGTAGCTTACATTTCCAGTTCGACACCGACATTTCTGAAACTGAGTGGGTTTATTTCATCAAAGTAGAACAAACATACAGGGACATATCCACAGAAGTATCAACATGCAAGTTTTTTTTTTTTTTTTAAATGACAGAACTAGTAACAGAGCTCTTAAATTAACAGTCTCAGTTATTTGAAGCTGTTTAACAAGAACACTTTTTTAGACTAGTGTTGACTTAATGGATAGTGAATTTGCCAGAAGTTATTTTTTATTTGTTTTTATTTCATTTCAACAATGCAACCATTTTGTTGTATCTCCACTAATTATCCTAAACCAATTTGAAAGAATGTTCCACTATCCATTATCCACTTTGGAAAGCTTGCATAACAATTTCAATTGCCCTAAGAGTGTTATTACTATACCAACAATGCAGCTTCTTGAAAAACGGGAAAATAATCTCACTGCAAGGGATTCAATTTCCAAAGAGGATTATTACTTAACATAAAAAAACCAGAGCACAATTCATATAATTAGAAGTCTTAGGTCTGATTTTATGTAACATAAAACCAGTGCTTTATATTCATCCACAGCCTTTTAGGTTAAGGAAGAAAAACATATCTCATAAGCGATGGAAAACAGCTTTCTTAGACAGTCATTGATTTCAACTATAGACTCCAAAAGGCATAGAGCCATAAAGATAGACCTTCATTTCTTAAAAGCTTCTTTGAATGAAATATCAAAATGAATGCTAGGTCCAAATAAAATATGTGCTTTACAGCTTTACTAATACAGAGACCCTTCATTGTTCAGAGGAGATCTATTAATATGTATTCATGGATCTTGACTTTGTTGTTCTAATAGCAAATATATGGAAGAGAGACTAAATCCTGGTTCTGCAGCACAATATATTTTTGGGTTATTTTTTACTGATTATTATCAGGACAGAAAATAAATAAACAGACTCTATTAATACCATGGTTTTTTAATAAATATATATATATATATATATATATATATATATATATATATATATATATATATATATATATATAGCTTGAGTCAGTGGTTTGATTGATTTGTCAAGTTTCATTTGGAAAGATACAAATATTGAGGTTTTTTGTTTGTTTTCAGGTTGTCAATGTTACTTAAGAAAGACTTTCTATTGTATATATCAAAGTTTTTATATTCATTGTATGTATTTATGAGAAGTTCATTTTCAACATCAGTCTGAAAATAAAGATTAAAATAAGCACCAGTAACTAGATACATATCCTACTAGAAAGAAAACTATAAAGATAAAGAATTGCTTTTCTCTACTGTTAAAACACGATAGAAGACATTTTATTTGTACCACGTGTGGCTAAGTAGCAGCAACTATATGACAAAGTAAATCATACATTCTCGTGGCATCCTCACACGTGTATTTTACAGATTAGTACAAATGGCAGTATTCCATACTTAAAAAGACATATTAAATGCATAATTTGAAATACTTTCAGTTTTGTTTATCCGCGTTTGTTATCATTCAAAATTGTTCAGCTGCTTTGCAGTACAGTATTTTATAGAAACGAATATTTAAACAACAGAACCATTCCACCCGATCTGACTAGAATCAGAATCATTAAATGGAACGTTATCAAGGAAAATCATCCAATAGGAATGGACAAGTAGGTACCTAGTAGCCTCCCAACATGTAGTCATATGTGATTTACACTTAATTTAAATCTACCCCCTACCCCTAAACCTAATCTCTACTCCTAAACCTAATATCTACCCCTAAACCTAATCTCAACCCCTAAACCTAATCCCAACCCCTAAATCTAATCTCAACCCCTAAACCTAATCAACCCCTAAACCTAATCTCTACCCCTAAATTTAATCCCTACCCCTAAACCTAATCTCAACCCCTAAACCTAATCTCTACCACTAAACCTAATCTCAACCCCTAAACCTAATCTCTACCACTAAATTTAATCCCTACCCCTAAACCTAATCCCTACCCCTAAACCTAATCTCAACCCCTAAACCTAATCCCTACCCCTAAACCTAATCCCATCCCCTAAACCTAATCTCAACCCCTAAACCTAATCTCTACCACTAAACCTAATCTCAACCACTAAACCTAATCCCAACCCCTAAACCTAATCTCAACCACTAAACATACCATTTCATTGATTGATTCTAGTTAAATCAGGTGAGCATTCAACATCACAAAAAGGTAAGATAGGGTAAAAAAGAAGGTATATGTCCTTCTGATTATTATTATTATTATTATTATTATTATTATTATTATTATTATTATTATTATATTATTATTATTATTATTATTATTATTATTATTATTATCACAGTTATCATTGCATAGTGGGCTCTTGTTTTCAGATAGCCATTAATGGTGTAGTCTGCAGTTCTTGGCAATCTTTTCTGCCACTATCCACTACTATACTGAATGTCACTCCTTTTAATGGCATCTCTGACAAGTGTACACTCCCTTTTGTCTCTATGTAAAAGACGAATCCATGGAGACTCCAGTTTCTTCTTGTAGCAGTGCTGCAGGTCCATGGTTCAAAATGAGCTACTGACATACTGATCCTTCTAGATAGTCCTCTGATTGGGTGTAGCTTGTGAGTGCATCCAATCACAAGACAAGGAATTTCCAGGTGCATATGTCATGGTTACTGCTTACTGCAACAATACAAGACAGGATACAAACCATGATCATTTTATCATGTTTTTAAAATATAGAGAAGGCACTCAAACCACATCAACTGGATGCACTGGAAAGATTTTTCAGAGGGACTAGATGTCATTTATGAATTTGACACTTTCAGACGCGAATTCCCAGTGATGCACGTTGTATTGAGATGCTATTATCTTCATCCCTGCTTGACTCAATAAGCGTATTTGCCAGCAGTCTTTGATCTATAGACTCAGTTAGGAGACTAGGGATCTGTTGACTTGACTGCAAAGTCTTTGTAAGTTTTGGAAGATATTTCATTTTAAATATTTTTGCTGTTGTACACTCATTCTGCTGCATCTGTCAGAATGCTGCAGGCAAAAGAAAGCTGCAGGCAAATAATTTATTTAATAATAAATACATAAAGGTGACATTCAAAGTCACTGCGATAACAGCTGAACACAAATCTAGCTCAAGGGTTGTTCAAGAACTCCACAGTGCTTAATGAATTTTCATTTTTTAAATGCAATAAAAAACAAAGAACAAACACAGCATGAAACATAATTTGATGCTTTTTTCTTTTTTTCATTCTTTTTTTTTTTTTGCATTGCTAACTCAGTGTTGCATGTACAGTTTCCATCCCAAACTGGTTGATTTATAAATGCTTTTAGTGGACAATCATGTTTTGTTTTGATACATTTCTTTTGTAAAACCAAGCATCAAAAGGTATTTTTGAATAGATCCAGAAGGAAGGCTTTTATGTCATTTATTCATTCTAATCATTCTCAAAATAGTACATGTGAGTGATAAATAAAAAACAGATGTGTTGTTGATGATTGCATTTCTACATCAAGGGCTTTGGTGGGTGAACTTGACTTGCTAAATCATTTCTCAAACATCTGCATTCACGGTGCCTAGGAATATGCACCATTATTATGTGGTGTAACAGCGTGGAACACTCACTCTGTGAGCTAGCAACTTAACCATTGCACAAAAGAGCTAGGTTTGTTAGCTCAGGCAGCTGTAGAGCTTTTAACCATGTCAGCAGCAGGTTTGGAATCTGTAATAGCAGTGCATCACACAACACTTCGAGAATGTGCTTTGCAAAAGGTAACATCAGCATTTCATTTACTTTAGATCCTTAAAAACCACTTGAATGATGATGAAGCACACTTGTTGCTTTCTTAGAGACTAAACATGCAGGAAAATGAGTACTGTTGTTCTTGAAATTAATTAAACTACAGTTTTCTCTGAAAAATTGGCTCTAAACTGAACTTACTATTAAATTACTTGTATTTCTCAGAAAAGAGATTAATATAAAACTTATAATTAACTGTAAATATATTAGCCCACATTTCTTTCCAAATCAATGCTTCTTAGTGTAGTGGGTAATGACAAATAAAACAAATCAGTCATGAATGAAAAGTTAACCAATTATTTTCTGGAGTGGTATGAGAGCCCATTTTCACCATAATGGAAGGTCTCTGGTGTGGTGTGCTGAAGTATTGCTACCACTGAAAAAAAAGAGTGCAGTTAAATGTGTTTTCTCAAAATGTGCAGTTATTTTAAATTGCATGCTAAACAAAGTGTATGTAAACAAAACAAAACAAAACACAGATAGCAAATAATGGTCATACCAAGGTGCCAGCATTGCCCAATAAATCCAAGCCACCTGTTGGGTGATAGGATTGAAATCGCTCCTGGGTTAGTATAACAAACTCTGACCCATTCCATGAAAGGCTTGTTGGTGTAATTAAATAAGTATTGGACTACCTGACCAAAAGTTCAACGGCTTCAATTTAATTATAATTAAGGACATGTTGGAACACAGGCCAAAAGGGTTAAGGTTGCCTTGTCCTCCATTTGTGGGTAAGTGTAGGGTCAGCTACTCAAACATAAACATCAGATTTTTCTGAAGGGGCTGTATTTACAAAATTAATAATATGGGTTTGCTTCTCCTCTGTTGGTTAGTTGTTAACACAGCATTGTTCATAACATATTTGCTATAGCCTGAGGTATTCTGTAATAAATTACTTTGTATTCAGGAAGAAGTTCCATAAAGAAAAGGTGCATCGCTGCATACACCAAACATCCACAACTTATTATTTTTATGATTTACTGTAAATGAGAAGGAACTGAAGATTAAATAAAAGCAGAGTCTGTACATCAAGGGAATTTCAGACTGAACAATTCCTCATTTCACAGTGACTCCCTCCTCCCACAATTAACCTTTATGTTATCATTACTTACTAATGACCTATACGCCGTTCCAAAAAGTCATTATTAAAACACATCTTATTAATCCACCACAGTCAATGGCAGTAAGCTGAGAAATAAATCTATATTTCATCTGTATTTTATATCAAGCTTGACATTCAATGTATGTCTGGGATTTTGGAGTTTAATGAAAATATCTTAGATAATATGCAAGCGAATGGTTTAATTTCCATTAGATCTGTTCAATTAGAATGATCCAAATTGAGGCTATGGCTGTACATTACTGATAGGACCACAGCTATGGTTTAAAATGGCTACGGCAGCGCCATCAATTTGATTTTATCCATGAATACGTTGACATCCTTTGTTTTGTCTTATTTGTTGTCATATACGGTTACAGAATGTTATTAACCTTTGAACGCTTACAACAGGATTGGGTCTTTTGGAAAGAATGCTGATGAAAGAAACTGTGATAAAAAAAGAATGCATGGTTAGATACTATACACATACTCTGTCCTGTTCATACACACACACACCATGAAGAAGAAGAAGAAGAAGAAGAAGAAGAAGAAGAAGAAGAAGAAGAAGAAGAAGAAGAAGAAGAAGAAGAAGAAGAAGAAGAAGAAGAAGAAGAAGAAGAAGAAGAAGTCCAGTTGTGCTGAGATAATCACACGCCTCAGATGCATTGAGAGAAACGAGGCCAGACTCAATGAAAATAGAGGTAGCATGGTTGCAGAGCTTTCACTGAATTTTTGAAAAAATATACTTGACCCAGTCATGGGTTTACAACACAGTTCTCAGCACCATGCCAGTGGGTTACATGGTAATTAAGGAGGAGCTATGCTAATAGTGGAACAAGTTTTAGTTAACCTTAGCCATAGCCTGCCAAAACAATGACATTGTACAGTATAACAAGATGTGATATTTCACTTCCCAAGACTGCTGATTAAAAGAAGGTACGCTAGGTGACATCATATTCAGTATAGCTCAAAATAAATATAATCATGTACTATGCCATGCAACAATGCAACCAAGCTTGATGAGATGTTCTGGAAGTTCTTTGACTTTAAACTCTGGATTCTAAATGACCTAAGTGATTTCCATTGCATACAGTAAAATGCTGCTATGTACATTTGAGTTAAAGGCTTAAGGACAGACCCTACATATAGAAGGCACTATTACTTTTCTGGACAATCTACAAACTTGTCCATAATCCTCATACTCTTTTCAGAATTTCCTTCTCTTTTGTGCAGATTCAGCTAACCACAGAACTGTCAAGCAGCACTAGTAATATGAATGTCTACACCTACCTCCAGTGCTGAGCTGCACAGAACAAAGTGGGCTGAGCTTGATGGAGCAAACCACCTGATCGCCCATGCAGCCTGGGTGTGCCAAGGAGATAAGTACGCTGTCAAAATATTGGCATCACAGTGCACTAGCAGTAGGTACGTTTGTCAAGTACAAGTATAAAGGCACAAAACCCTACCTGCCATCAAATTTGTACCATCAATGCTGCTGACCCAAAACACTAGGTATGCTTGAGGTCCCTGCAAGTGATTTGACTGCAGCTGTGTGCAAGAACTTTGTTTAATATTTATTTTTTGTCTGAAGTTGGCAAGCATGTTATTTGCCATCGCGGGTAACACATACATGCAGAATCAGCCGCACTTTTGCTAAGATGTTTGCTGTTCTTATTCAGGCTTCTTTCTGGCCTTTTTACAAAATCATGACGCCATCATCTCACTGCGGATGTTTTATGATTTTTTTTTTTTTTAATTATGTATTCTGCTGTTTATTATTATTATAAAAATATCAAATGCAAAAAAGATCAGATTCAAATCGTCTTTTAAAAAATAAAAAAAATCAAATAATATTAATATACACTGTCCTCCTAACTTCACACTGGTCCAGTTGTCTTAAATATTTATAGAGGATGAATTTTGTAAATTAGGTAGTGACACCATGGAGAACTGTAAAAAAAAAAAAAAAAAAAAAAAAAAGAAAGAAATCAAGCAACCAGGACAATGAGCCGGCAGTAGCTTTAGGGAGCCTTTCCCAAAACAGGGCACTCATTTCTTACACTTCATCATGAATGACAATGCAGTTTTTAATCAATTGAAATTCACATCTGCAGCAGGTTATCATACTGTGTAGTCTTTTTTTTGTTCATAATTCATAGCCCTCTGTGGGACCTACAGGTTTTAAAATTAATGCAAAAAGGTTTTAACTAGAGTTATGCAAATACACTTGAGAATCAGGCCATGTAGTCTTACTCAATAAACATAAAGAATCCTTCTGCCCTCTGGGAAAGAAAGAAGGGTAGACAACCAACAAGGACTTCACTTTCTGAGTTCATCTCACAGCACACCACAAATACTACAGGGCAGGCCATGTGATTTACTCATTTATTTAAGAACTGGCACCAGGGGGAACAAAATGTACAAATGATGCTTTAAACATCCTGACTACAAAGTACAGGGAGATACCAAGAGGGTGACGAGCTCAGTTACAATTCACTCATCATATCATCACAATAGCTTGCAACATATAGTACAATCAATTCAAACAAGAGTATTTTTCAGTAGGGATTAGTGTGGAAACACTCTCTAAGTGTGTACTGTAGTATGATTGATACTTACAGAAAGTGGTGGTCAAGTGTGTTGATCCAATATATGAAAAAGGGCTGAATGGGGGGTTACTTTAAAATATTGAGCCCCCTAGTTAATGATTGTTAACCTGATTGTCTGGCTTTGAGAAATATAAACATTGATTTTTAAAATTTTAAAGTTTGTGCTGACAGCTAACAATAGTTTCAGATTCCTAGCTGCTTACTTTGGTTAAGTTTTGTAAAAGATGTAAAAAGGATTTATTCATCACGCATTGCAAATTAAAATTACGATTTTGTTTGAATAACAATACGCTTTTTGAAAATAAAAAAAATAAAGATTCCTAAAAATAAATAAAGAAAACCTATCCAAGCTTTATTTGTTAAATAAGATTTTTTTTTTTCTTTTTTTTTTTTTTTTTTTAAATCACACAGGCTATTTAAGTGAATGGTACTCTCTCCAAATTATCACTGTTATCAACAACCTTCACACTGAAATGACAGGCAATTTTGTGCAATTGTAAGTGCTTCACTGGTCGAAAATGTCAAAGCCATTTGTGGTGAAAGAAAAAAGGAATAACTACATTCATGTTAAACTGGTAGAAATAATTGCTACACATTCATTACCAACCCTGGTTAAATAGTTTGTTGGAACGGCTACAGATTATTTTTAAAGTTATGTTGCTGTTTGGTACATGAACATCATCTTCTCACTCTACTACAGTGAACAAATTTTTGCTTTGCTATTTTTCTCTCCAGATAATCAATATCACATGGCATTCTTATGAAATAATCATGAGGCTTTGTGCAGATTGTGCTTTCAAACAGGCCACCGCAACAGTTATAAAAGTCAGAGGGCAGATGAATGCTTCAATCATTTCGTGTCTAGATGGGTAATGTGGCTTGTACTGCACATTTCATAGTTGTCTTTTTAAAAGGTCAAAGTTAAGATCAATGTGATATATAACATGAAAACAGCAGCTGTGGAGAGTGTTTGGATTATGCACAGGGGGTTATTGTTAAGCACTGACTATCAGCATGACTTATTATTGTTTGGCACCACCACATATAAAGGAAAACCTGACTGTGCTGAATTGGCAATCTGGGCTGAGGATCCCATGGGGAGCATCATATTGGTCTTAATGTTCCTGTAGGTTGAGAGGTAAAATCATATTCACCCCACTGCGCTACAGTGACCCCTATTGGCCACGAAGATTCCTTTATCCCTTGCGTGGTGCTGGTGTGTTTCCTGGAGCAAAAGCTTTGTAAAAAGGTTGACCTTTAATGTTAATCAACCTCTAAAATAATGCAGTGTACTTCTAATGAAGCATACAGTAATACATTGAATACTTTATTGTTATGGGAAAATACTGTTGTAGAAAGTCTGTAAGCATCCTTCTTCCAAGACAACAAATAACTATTCTGAAAGATTCACTCTGGCTGGTTAATGACTTGAAAGAGCATGAAGATTAAACTATGCTTTAACTCAATGACATGACAACAGTATGTAGGCACACCAAATGGAAATCCACTGATCTATAGCAGCGCAGGCTGGCTTTCTTCTGTGTGCATTTTATTAAACTTCATGTACTGAACTTCTGAAGTTTAAGAAACAAAGAGGTTTATAAATATGCTTTCATGAAAAGGAGAAATTTACAGAAACCCTGAAAGTTTTTAGCTCAACAAAGAAACACTTTGATGTTTGTTTTTTGTTTGGCCATCTTTGCCAGGAGAAATTAAAATCCATTAATCATTCAGAGTTTGCATTGAAAGACATATTGTGTGGGAATTCACAATGAACACCAATGCTGCTTTGATTGACCATTTAAGGATTTTTCTTTTTATAAATCACATGCTAATAAGTTTGATTGCAGACTAAAAATAGCCACAATGCTTTTGTGTTTTGTGGCATTCTTGATCGGTCATCCCTCCCAAGACAAGGTGTTTTTCAAATTTACCATTTAGTCATTTTCTACCTGCTGGTGGCCATAGCTGAATAAAAAGAAAACTGCAACCTACATGGAATGAGCTTTTCTGTATCTGCATATTCTGTGTATCAACTGTCATTTTTACATTTTATCATAGTGACTCACAAAGTTGAAATCTGCGATAATTATTCTGTGGCAACCTCTGTGTTGTTAGTGTCCCTGTAGACCAAAGAGTAGACCTAAGAGAGTCTTCAGCACTGCAAATCTGTGAACTTAATGTTCTCTCACTACCAATGGATGTTACACTGACAACGAGTTCACAATCGATACTCTGACTCTACTTTCTTTCAGGCAGGTGAAATGAGAGTTCATCCTGAGACTTATCGACCAGGTAAACTGTTTATTGCTAAAGGATGTCCAGAGCAGAACAATGGGGACTCCCTGGGCACAGAGAAACTAGCCTCCCTATCTCTGTCCAGCAACATTTACTCGGTGAAAGCAGTTACAGGCAAATAGACCTCTAAAGCTATTTAACTGTATATTATCACAAAAAGATGATCAATAATGTGATACATGCTAATGTATGAGTGATGGAACCATTACCCTTGATGCTCCCTTTACCCATGCACATGGCAACTGTAATGAAACTCCAAGCAGTAAAAATAAGAATGCATGCATTGTATTGTAGAATTAGAACATGTCTTTATTATCTGATAGAAGATCCTATAGAAGTAAGAGCCGAATTATGTTTTGATTTATTTTTCAAGAATCGATAACAAATGATCAAATATACTAAAACTTTCATGATTTAGTTATAATAATCTGGCTTTGATCTGCAGAAATAGAAATTTCTTTGAGTCAGCAGATGGGGATTACATTTTAATAGTGTTGGAAAAATGTAGAACCTAAAGTGTCCTTTTTCATTAAATAAAGGATTGCATGATGGCCTAAAACACAATAGACACAATTTATTTACAGTATCCACATATAATTATTTATTTACCTTATAAAATAACACAGAAATATGTCAACGCTTAATTAAGGAGATGAGGAAACCAGACAGCAGAATAATATTTATAATGTTGCACGCGTTCATTTAAAATAAACAATTTCAAGCCTCAGGTGGAGATTATGAATGAGCCCAGGTTACTATAATAAATACCTTGTGAAATGTATTGTATTTTCAGATCACTGCAGCATGCTGTGTGCAGCTGCCTTACCACTAAATCACTGGAGAACTTAATGAGACCTACTGCAGTCATGTTTTCTAGATACTCTGATGCTGCCTATACTGTAAACCCCCACTGCTTCTATCTCTGTAGGTTAGGAAGCATGACCATATAAATAATGTCTGCTGATTATGCAACCATAACATTAAGGAGGAGGAGGAGGAGAAGCAGGTAGGTTAATTCATTTTAGAATGTCATAAAGGCTCTGCCATTCAGACTGAACTGTTCTCAAAGGAATTCAAAGAATAGGATTCAGTTTTTAATATCAGAGTTAAGAGGCAAGTGCCCTATCCATTGCACTACAGCTACACTGATATTGAACCAGAAATACCAAATTGCATTATGGTATTATGGTATTATGTGCCAACCCTAGTGCACTGGTACTGGTGTTTACAGGTGGACAGTGCTCCACTGATGCTGAAATTGTTGTTTTCAAAGGTATTGCCTTACAAAAATGAAATGTTTGTGCACACCCCTGTCTTGTACTGAGTGGACTTGCAATTTAAAATTCAGTAATTTTGCAATTTCAAGCTCAGCAATGTTGCAATTTCAAGCTCAGCAATGTTGCAATTTCAAGCTCAGCAATGTTGCAATTTCAAGTGCAGCAATGTTGCAATTTCAAGCTCAGCAATGTTGCAATTTCAAGTGCAGCAATGTTGCAATTTCAAGCTCAGCAATGTTGCAATTTCATGTGCAGCAATGTTGCAATTTCAAGCTCAGCAATGTTGCAATTTCAAGTGCAGCAATGTTGCAATTTCAAGCTCAGCAATGTTGCAATTTCAAGCTCAGCAATGTTGCAATTTCAAGCTCAGCAATGTTGCAATTTCAAGCTCAGCAATGTTGCAATTTCAAGCTCAGCAATGTTGCAATTTCAAGTGCAGCAATGTTGCAATTTCAAGCTCAGCAATGTTGCAATTTCAAGCTCAGCAATGTTGCAATTTTCAGCAATGTTGCAATTTCAAGTGCAGCAATGTTGCTCAGCAATGTTGCAATTTCAAGCTCAGCAATGTTGCAATTTCAAGCTCAGCAGTGTTACAATTTCAAGTGCAGCAGTGTTACAATTTCAAGTGCAGCAGTGCTACAATTTCAAGCTCAGCAATGTTGCAATTTCAAGCTCAGCAATGTTGCAATTTCAAGCTCAGCAATGCAAACCCAACACTTCAAATGGATGTGTTAGAATGCCCGATCTGTTACTTTTATATTCTTCTTGCCACAGGCTTCATTAATTAAATATTATTGAGAATACTGGCTGCATGCAAATCCCCAGTGTCCGATTCCATTATTTGAAGTTTATTTAATTTAAACAGTAAGAAACAGATTATTACCTAAGAAGTCATGAAACACAGAACAAGTTAACCAAGCTTACAATTCACACCACAGGAGCGAATTCATCTTCTCCCAAAGTGTATTATTATTATTATTATTATTATTATTATTATTATTATTATTATTATTATTATTTTATTATTATATGGCAGTTTGGTACAGCTGTTCAAAGCTGGGAAGGAATTCCCCTACACCCACCCCTCACCTTCACACACACAACTTAAATATGTCATGTAAAGATTATCTCATGACCATTATGTGATTCAGAGGTATGATGAACAGAATATGAAGCTGTTCATTATTTAACTGAACCAATAAACCTCCATACAGATCCTAGTTGAACTAATCTATGGCCTAACTGGAATGAAGGCCAGGGTTGTGCACCAGTAGGGAAAGGCACTCTTCATGTCCTAAACCCAGTCCTGTATTTTATAAATACCTGGTTTAATTGTCTCTTTCTAGTCATCAGTTTATTGCTGACACCTGATCATTTTAGCAACCTTTTAGCAAGACAGTTCTAATACTGTAAATAAGACTGGGAGCATAAAACCACTTCCTTTTACTTTGGCAAATGTTCTTCTTTCTTAACAGGTTACATATCACACTTCTATCTCCACTCACAGCCACCTAATAAGTGCATGAAAAAAATATCAAGATCTGACAGTAGCTGTCGCGTAACTGGAGAAAAACAAGTTCAGTGTTTTTAATTACCAGATTCAAAGCCACAGATGCCTATCCTCTCCAGCTGTGATAAAAAACAAAACACAAAAAAAAACATGAGACCCCTTCAAACAGGTTGTTATAAGATCATTGAATGTTATTTGATCAGTAATCGCAGCCTTGTAGTGATTTAAGTTAAAGCTATTGACATGTGTCGCTTCACGACATCTTTTATTTGTTCCCTTGATTGATGCCTTAGATCCCAGGATGTATATTTTTAGCTGTCTTTACACTCAGGGGCATGTGTCTACAGAAGAGTTCTAGTGACTTAACTGGACCCCAGAGCACCAGTCCAGCCCAGTTGTCTGTTCAAGATCACCTGGAACCACAAGGGGCAATTTTAGTAAGTTGAGGGCCAAAATGACACTCCCATTTGAGAGCAACTTGGCAAAGCCAGTACTCAAACCTGTGCCCCGTTGACTGCATTACTCAGCCGGCACACAACACACCTGTACCAGGTGAGCCACTCGTGAATTTTCTTTTAACATAAACAAGACCAGATATGGCTCCAAGGGCTGAGGAGGTTGCAAGTCAGTGTTGGCATGATTGTCCATGTTCCAATCTGATGGCAGCGCTTATTCTTAACAGCATAAAAAAAATATCTAAATGAATGTCTCACAAACACAGCAAAGATGATTGGACTGTAATTGTTGTTCTGTGTGCATTATTGATGTTTGGCAACATACACAATTAAGTAAAGAAAATGTATCAAAACAAAAGATTCATTTCAGTAGCAGAGTAATATTTTGGCCCGATAACTATGAATAAATATAAAAGACATTAAAAGCATTTGCATTATATAAATAAGATGATGATTGCACACGAACATCTCAATTAGTTTAAATGTCACTTGTTACTTTTTAAAATGCACTCAAGCACATTACCAGAATCTGGTCTTTGTAATTAAGTTTACCTGTTCTTGTAAACATTTCTGTTAGACTTCTCCTTCTCCACTTTGTTTAAAGGATTGTTTGTGTGTATGTGTGTGTGTGTGTGTGTGTGTGTGTGTGTGTGTGTGTGTGTGTGTGTGTGTGTGTGTGTGTGTGTGTGTGTGTGGGGGGAGGGGGGGGGGTTATAGTACAAGCAACTTTTTCTCACGTTGAAGATCTTTTCAATCAAAAGATTCTCGGCACAATAAACAGGGATTCTAATATTAGATAATAAAACCGATTTTGAAGTCGCCATTCAGGTAAGTGTTACTTACTTAAATAATAAGTAGCGGGGTTCTGAAAAAACATAGCGGTATACGTCCCCATGTGTAGCTACAACTGTTTAAATAATATTAACACACCTGTAATATTTCTTTTCATTGTTAACATCCTGACAAAGTTTTGCAATTTTTAAAGTCTGCTTCAAAGCTTTTTTCAAAATGTCTGCTCTAATGTCTTCCACCTAACCCTGGGTATGAATTGTCTGGCCATCCAGTCCAGGGCCCTCACCGGTTGCGAAGGAGATTTATCACCAAGAGTCTCTGTCACAACCTTGCTATCCGAAATAATATATTCTGACAATTTATAATTTCATCCCGTTGTCACAACCCTACAAAGAAACACACCACAAATAGCTTCCAATAGCTCTTCTGTGTGCGTCAGCTGTCTCAATAGTACTGCAATAGTACCACTTTCTAGAAGGAAAAGGTTGATTGGCCCTGCATATAAGGCAACTGCACATGTTATCATGCATAAAGTATTAGAATAAGAAGATAACTTGTTTTCATCTAGTAATTATGGAAGTACATGTATTTATTTATATAGTGCCTTTCATACTGCAGTGAAAAAGTCAATAAAAACAAAAGTTGAAATAAATATGTCTAATATACAATGTCTATGTCAGCATAAGATATTGGTGATTTTGTTGTGTTGTTACATACTTTGGAAACCAATGAATAGGTATTTGTGCAGCTATTTTTAGTTTGAGCAGTTTGTGGCTGTGTTTATACCTTGGTCAAGTGCCAGAACACTTAACTCCATCCTCTGCTTCATGTCAACCCACCGTGAAATTAGAAAGACAATGCTATTATTTTGGTTGCAAAACCTTTTAGTTTGAGCAGTCTGTTGCTTTATGTGGGCAAATGGCATAGCCTTTACCTCCATTTTCTTTTCCTGCCACATAATGAATCTGTTTCTCATCTTAAAAGGTATTGTGACTTCAATGATCGCTGGTTTTGTAACCATATATATATAAGTTCAACAACTATTCCCCATACTAACACGTGTTGGGGTCGCACTGCTGGACTGATTAAAAATCATTAAAAATCTCAGTCACCCACGGTGACTTTCATCTTACTGTGTGAACTCAATAGTCTGATGAATTTTAATCTAGTTAACTAATTTCTCTGCAGAACCTTACACACTGTTGTGTAAACTTACAACTTATCGAACCACCATTTACAAGTAAAAAGTGTATATATTTTTTGTGCACAGTCAGCCGTTTCAGACACTAGATTCTCTTTTATACCCAGCATGGTTACAAGATACCATAAGAGCAAGGGTTAAAAAAAGAGCCTGGCAAAAACTTTTCAGACTGTTTATGATATCTACTCTCAGACTGTTTATGTTGTATCTTACTCTGTAGGTCAAGAGCGTTGTTCACGTGCACAGCACACACTAAAATGTTACAGTGTATAGGCCGTGTAAGGCCGCATGTTAGCTGAGTGCATCTCAACACGTTTAGGGCCACATGTTAGCGAGAATACCAAAAGAAAGGCGCGTGCGTGCTTCTGTGTTCTTGGGTTTCTGGGTTCTGTGTTCTGTGTATCTGCGTCTGAATAAACAACACTTGTACAGTTCTCCTTGTCTGCGCTCACTTATTTCCGGACCAAAAATACATTACAGTTTACAAGGCCTTACAAGAGGTAATATCTTTAAGAAGTTAAGATAGTGTGGTTAACTTGGGGTGCTTTGGAGCAACTGCAAATCTGCACAGCCACTTCTGTTACAATTATCTAGCGGAGCTGTTTAAATGCACATGAAATAAAATCCCCACAAACAGCACGCACTAATTAAATTAGTTTTCTATTAGACTGCTGTTTGTTGTTGATACAATCATCAGCTGTAAAGCAAACCATTCTGGAGATAAGCCAAAAAATGGGATAATAACCTCCAGACTGAGAAAATGGCTGTGGTTTAATCATGGGGTCAACCCGACGCATTACCTTCAAAGTCAACCTGACAAGGTCTGCTGTAATACTTTGGTAATCTTATTATTTTCTAAGTATCTTGCTTTAGATCATTGTTCACAAACTTAGCATTTGCAATCCTGTTTATTTGAATCATTGTATAATGATTCTCTATGTATCTGTACTCTATTCTTCCACATGAATGTCTTATTCAATAAGAATGTGTCATTCTAAGGCTGTTGCAACACCTCTGTATTGATCTTTAATATTTTCACCAAAGTATAGTAATTTTAATGCTGCAGACCTGTAAAAATTTCTGGCGAAAAAAAAAAAATTTCCAGAGAAAATGGCAGACTGCTAAAGCAGTCTAGCCACTGTTACAGTGTGAGCAACAAAAAAATCATTTTTTTTTGTTTGGAGAAAGGATACATGTCCCTGGAATGTATTGAGGCACTTGGGAAACTCTGAATTACAATCTCTGAAAAGTGATTGCATGTCTACTGCAGTCCTGTCAGGAAACTCATATGATTATTTCTTAAACTTAAACTGAATTCATGGGAATGTGCTTCTTGTGACTGGAAGATATTGTAATCTTGGTCACATGATTGAAGGTAGTTTTCCCTTATTAGTGAGGCTTTGTATGTTATTAATAGTTGATGATGATGCTGCTTAGTGAACCTGGTCAAAGCGATGTATACGAATCACAGCGGCAAGTGGTTTAGCAACCCTGTATCTTTAAAGTGTGCCTCAAAGTTCTACAGTTTGAACCCAATTATCACATGTTAGCCATTGGGGGAACAGTTCATAAAACAACAAACACATTTGAAGAAGACTATTGAATTGAATTAGTTACAAATGGCTGAACAGAAGATTGATTTGCTGAATTTCAGTAGCATTACAAAGTTACAGCAAACCTCACAGTGTGACACCCCCACTAGGTTGAGAGAGCAGCATTTATATTTTAGAGCTAAGAGGGCAGTGGATCCCTCAGGAGCCTGGGTCAATATATCTTCTTACAAACTGTTACACTTCTTCTCATGGGCCAAGAGAGGGCAAAGTATCATGAAGCTCACAGACGAATTGTGCAGTCAAAATAGCATTCTCTACTGCAGCTGCATTTTAATCAATACTGCACAATACACTACGAAGCAAAGGACCAAGCATGATTAAATATGAAAGACTGGTGCAGTAAATCAGTAATAATTATTTAAAACACAGGTGCTTGTGCTTGCACTTTTATTTCTCAGCTGGAGCTCCAAATCTATTACTTATCATACTACAGCATATATAGCATATTTCATTAAGCTTTGTTTACACGATAACCCTAGCAAACAAGAAAGTCAAGATTTAAATAAAAAAATGTATCAGATCTCCATAGGCAAGGGGTTCTGCGATTGGGTTGTGTAATAAAGGTTAAAGGTTTCCTCTTCTCGTTGCTATTTCATTAGCAGAACCTGGGGTGGTTAAACATGTGTACAGGCAGTGTTCTGTGTCAGTGAGATAAGGTTAAAAGCTCTAAAACCACAAGCCTGGCTCTTTTGCATTGCGGTTAAGGTGCTTGCTTGCAGTGGGTGAGGTTGCACGTTTGCACCCAGCCTCTGCCCTGTAACGCCCTGTTAAAGGATATCTGAATCCTCTCCCACACACATACACATCTGTACCTTACAGAAATAATCAACCTTTAAAATAATTAATAAATGCATTTTTTACAGTCTTTATTGGCATTTTTACAGTGCAAAACACCAAACATTTCCTGTTAATTCATGCGCTATACTGTTTCTGCAGAGTGAAAATGCCATACATTCTATTTTTCAGAGCAGCAGTGCCTTTGCTAGATGAAACTCTGATCTTACCAGTGATTTCATTTCAAGATACTGCAGGCAATTATACATTCCTAAATACTGTGACAGCTGAAGCTGCTGGCCAAGCTGCAGACTCAGTGAATGCAAATGGACTGTGAGAATGATGCCTCCTACAGCCAAGCACTGGGGCTGCATTCACATTGCCATGTCTGCTGTTTCATTGAACCACAGAGGCTAACAAAGAACACAGCATTTACACTATGGGCACTTTTTTGAAGCAAATGCAACAGAATAATAAATGTAGTTGCAGGAAGGAGCGGTTAAAGTGTGTGTCTGAGTGGGTTCATGGTCAGTTTTAAACCGCTACCGTTACAACATCCCTCTCTGATATGTTGCTTTTGTCTTTGCACTTGCTTATTGAGCCCATAGTGTAAATGCTAAGGTTATTGGTTTGCGTCAATGCCTTGACTCTCCATTCAATTCACTCAGCTGAGATGCCATGTGATTGCAGGCTTTAAACTAATGTTTGAGCAAAGAGGAGCAGATTGAGATTCTCCTGTTATGTGGACTGACTGTCAGGGTGTACACACAGCGGGTGGATAACATTTGGATCCTTTGTAAATTGTTTGTGAAAAGCATGATTGGTTCTTATCTACACCTTATGGGTAATCAAATAATGGGTCTCAATATTTTTTTATCCTACACCCACTTGAGTTGATTTATAGATTACTGGATGTAGGACGTAAGATGTATGGAACAAGGTTAGATACTGAGAGATGTATTAAGAAGTCACTGTGGTCTGGGTCATGCATTCATTAAGAAGATGCACATACTGTACTCTACACATCTACACATTCTTTTTCATTACCTTTTTCCAAGCTCCAAAGGGATGCCTGCTGAGAAGAAACAGACAACGAACAAAGGAAACAGTAGCTTAGATGTATCCAATATATACAACACATCCAATATATATGTATTCCACATTGTAAAAATGCTTTTCAATCAATTGTATGGTGTTAGGGAGTATTTTGGTTGTATTATATATATTTATATTATATATATATATATATATATATATATATATATATATATATATATATATATATATATATATATATATATATATATTCAGCTTTAATACATGCATAGCTGTACACTTTTGTGGTCTTGTGTTTATAATTTGTATCACTGTGAATATCCACTGCACAATTGACAATTATACTAGTTCAAAATTGTTAGTTTATAATTTGCCTCCAGGGAAATTACTGGTATTGATTCATAAGTTTAAGAGCCACAACCAGGAGTCTCAGCAGAGATCTTTGAAGTTATTTGATGATTTTTCATTAGTTTTGCAAGTATTTCCTATATGCAGTACAAAACTTTCAGAAGCAGCATAATATATATATATATATATATATATATATATATATATATATATATATATATATAGATATATATAATATATAGTATATTATATTTGGTGTCCTTGTCCTTAAAGACAATGCAGTTCTATAACAATGGTACCTAAAAATAATCTTTTCAATGCAAGATCAGTTCACATGTATATTATTACTATTTCAGAAATGCGGTTATAAAAGAAATACTAATTCCTATGAGTTTGCAATATTAAAATTAGAACCTCATATTAATAATGTAATTTTTTCAGCGGCTGTAAATGTCTTTTGTGCTCTGTTGCAACATTCTAACACTATATTTATATCCATGTGCATCTAATCTAGATCTACTGAATATATTGCAATGTAACACGAATACACTCAGCTATCTGTGCGTCGACTGTAACAAGGTTAATCGAGAATAGACAGGCTTTAACTGCAGATCTGGAGCCCGAACCGATCCCCTCTAATATGAGCAATGTCCTGCCTATTGATTGATTCAAATCAGTGAAGTTAATAAATCGCTCCCGCTTATATTTCTGTACCTGGGAGAGAGCTCAGTCCTCTGTAATAAATTCTGTTAAGTAACAGTAAATGGTTTTGCAGCTCTGCCCTATCACCTCAGCACACCGTGAGACAAGGTTTCACTGCCACTGTCATTATAGTTTTTTGTAAACAATGTTTAACATCTTACCTTAACATTTTACAGCATGCACTGTGTGTCCCTGCAGTAGAGCATGCATGATTCCAATACTGCTTATTGGTGCCTTTTCAAATTGATGGCTTTTTTATACAGAAAAGAAGGTCAAAACTGTTGAGGCATTTCAATTGAATGAGGTGTTATATGCTACCCACAAGGAACTAGAATAAATGCGGATTCTCTATTAGCCTTACTGCCAAAGAAAAGGTTGTTGCTTTGTTCATAGAGTCGCTGGGGCAATTCGTACAATGCTCATTTCAAACAATTAAAAACAAAACACTTCAGGAGTCCTTTTGACAAACTTTAGAGAGAAAAAAAGAGAAATATCTCACCAAGTTGCTGGTCGTGACTGGGAACCTTACCCATTGGATAAGGGTGAAAAATCTGCCTCTAAGTGCATTGTGAGCTGAGAGCAGTTTCGGGCAAAATGCAGCTGAGCTATTTAGGTATTCAGTAAAATGGCAGTGTAGGCTAGCTATGTACCAGAAGGTGGCTACTGCACAAGCACACAAAAAGCAGGTATTTTACAACTGAGCAGATTTTGCTGTCTTTCCTGCTGTGTACTTACAGTAAATACAACTAGAACGGGATGCTATTATTTTCCGTTCAGTTTAAAATTGCAGGTTTTTGCTGTACATTTTTTGAAAATGTGTTTAACTGCTACTGCTGCACTGGCCCAGAGCAAGGGTTTCTGTAAAGATTAGCAAGGCAGAATGAGACTGTGTTTTTACATTGACCTGTTTGGAAGTAAACACAAACGACTCATCTTTTCAGAGGGTCTGCCTGCATCACATTGAAAAAAAAATGCTGGAGAAGCGATGAAATTTCAAACTTACGAAGCGCCTGAGGAATTAGTGCCTTCCCATAGGCTGCTTACATCTCAATACTCTCCTGATAAGAAAACATGTTCCTGACATCCCAAACTAACCCATTCAACTGACTCACCTGGGGCAATGTCTGCATGGGGATACTGTACTTACCCTGGAAGGAAGGCAGGGAATCGTTTTTGACACATTGCTCTCTGAGCCTGTTACATGTTCATCTTTCTGTTCCATTTAAACGTAGTGTGTGAAATTATTCAACAAAGCAAATGTGAATTAATGTACATTTTAGAAGCAAACAAAAAGTGAATACATAAATAAAATGTGAAGTTCATGCACAAATTACAAAAATAAATAATCATAATAATACTAATAATAATAAACATTTTAAACAGTGTTATGTTTACTTGTAGTGAAATCTTGACAGCTGGGGATGCCTGAAGTGTCAGAGAAATGCTGATTGGAATAAAAGATTACATGCTTGCACCCTTAAGGAGACGAATCATTTAAAATATGTTGCACTGTGTGTAAATATTGCACCAGCCATATGCTTTTCTTAGCATTTGTATCTAATTAATGCATGCATGCTTCAAGTTATATTCAGATATACAACTGATCACAATAAATAACACTTTTCCATACAAAAATGTATGCCACTGCTGTCCGAAGAGTACCAAACATCAAAACAAACAAAAACAGTGATAAGGATAACTGGATGCAGCATTCAATGTTAGCCTTAAATAATTGGACAAAGTTGTCTTAGGTTGTGTTATCTGGTACTTTTTTAAATCGGCTTTAACACGTGCCACAATTAACATTGCATCCTAGGGTTAACAGAAATCAACAGTCTTTATTATGATATAGAAATGAATGACAGGGAGTACAGTATACGTGGTCAAGAGAAGAAAGATGGAAGATTGTGATTTTTGCTGTACAGTAATATCTTCACCAATGAAGCAATCAAACAGCCAGTCCTGTGTGTTTCAGGGAAGCTGAACTCGTGTACAGAATCATTGCTGCAGTTAACAATTAAAGCCACTTTCTGGCAAATATACTCAAAGTTGTACAGCTTTAAAGGCTACTTTGCATGCAACATGGAGACAGATGGTAGCATATTTCCAGCCCTTAGTTACGTCTCACCTAAAATATGGAGCACAAAGTAGTTAAGTGACTTGCTCAGAGTCACACAGTGAGTTAGTGGTTGAGCAGGGATTTTAACCACTGGACCACACAGCCTCCTTTGGCTTTTGCTAGAGTTCATTAGGGATGTGGCATGTTAACAATTGCATTAATAATCAGGTTATTAGAAAATGTACTATTGTAAACATTCAGTACTGAGCTTGCCTTGTTACATACTCAACAGCATATTTGTACAGCTACAAATTATTTGGTATGCAACAGAAAGTAATTAGGTTTTATTTGGTAAAATTAGAAACAGATGTATTGAACCGGTTTTAAAAATTCAGCTTTAGTTTTATTATTGAATCTTTCAGAAATGTATTTTGTGTGTGTGTGTGTGTGTGTGTGTGTGTGTGTGTATATATATATATATATATATACACACACACACACACACACACATACACACACACACACACACACACACACACACACACACACACACACAAGGACAGATGTTTGCAATCAAAACACAAGAAGTACAAATAATTTCCTGGAGGGGTTATTTTTGTTTGGAGATCTCAAAATATTTATTATCCAAAGCAGCCTGGGCCAAGATGTTGTGAGCTGCATTGTTTCTGGTATGGTTTTATTAACACTATTAAATATTATGATGCTATTGTTTATTAAGTCTATTAATACTATTGCTTACTCAGGATAGCAAAGCCGAATAACAACACATCTAAATTTTTATTGTGTTCATTAAAAAAAAAATACCAGTTTGTTCATTCATCTTTTTTTTATGTATTATTGGGTTTTATACAATTTTTTTTTTTTTTTTTTTTTAAAGCAGATACTTTCCAGTATCACTAAATAAACCACTATGCCCACTATAAACTCCCAGAACTGTCTGTATCCACTACTCTTTGTGATCAGTGTCATATACTCTGTTCCATAACCATGTTGACATTTTGAGCGTGACATAAACCACCTGGGTTTGGACTGTTGAAATGTTTAAACCAAGTCACATCTCCTTTATACACTAAGAGGGCCAGATGGCATGTCTCTTGCTTTATCCTTTGTGTAACTGCCACACTAACTTCAGCTTCTCTGTAGGTTTGATTCTATGTTTTTTTTTTTTTTTTATTATTTTCTTCTGCTTACTGAATTCCTAAGCTTGCACCCATATTTAGTTTAACACGTTGTTGTTTTTTTGTTTGCTTTTTTCGTTTTACCTGTATTTATATACACGTAATTATGTAGTGCAGACTTAACAAATGCACCACAGTTAACAACCAATCGAATACAAAAACTCAAAGGAAAACAAAAAAAAAAAAAACTTTATTGGTTAGCAACTTGAACGGAATGAAAAGGCGAGAGCTGAACATGAACCGCAAACCATACGGTTCAAAGACGAACGATGGGCCATTCAACTAAGAGAACGCGCTGTGGTCTATAGGTAAGTGCGGGTCTTATGCTGATGTCAGTAACCCCCCAGCCACTAGGAGGAAATTCATTACAAACTGAAATCTGACAGAAGACAACATGGAGCAGATGTACTGTTCAGATGGAAAGGAGGCCCATAACAGGCAGTTATTAAAAACTGTTAATATATTTCAAACTGTGGAAAAATAACCTTGGTTTCAGTTGAAATAGAAAACAATGTACTGTAACACAAATGCAGTATCCACCACACCGTCAAACCGAAATATTAGACTTCTGCATTCCATTAGTTAACATGAACATGAACTTTAACTGAACGTTTACAATGTTTAGCCAGCAGGTGGCAGCAAGTGCAAAGACAAAAATAACACCACAAAGGGAAGTAAACATTGCCATAGTGTTTAACTTACTTGACAATGCTGAAAATAAAAGAACTGCAACTTACAGCAGCTTACAAAAGACTGTGGTAATGGTAGGTGTGTCAGTGTCTTTGGTGCATGATGTACGATTAAATAAGTAAGAACTATGCTTTTAGAAAGCGTTACATGCATTTGTTTCCCATTATAATATATTTTGATTATTTTCTAATGGATAGACGCACAAATCTTGTGTGAATCTCTTTGTCTCACTTTGTGGGCTTCAGTTTCATTAATAATTTATCTTCCAGCAGCACAGCTTGCTTGGTGGTAATACATTGATTAATGAGGCCATCGCAATCTCCTTCAGTTTTATCTGGTAATCATGCTGACTCTATCACATGATGATATGGTTTCACCCACACACTTCCTTTGACTGAAAACAGTACAGCCTATACTGTGTATTGGTTTGATTCAATTTGCACCATGAAGGGACACCAATGAAAGATTCATAAACATCACTTAACTTAACTGAAAAATCCCAAACTACACTAGAAACACCTAGCTGAATTGTTGTGGAGTTAACATACTGTATAATGTATGTATAGTTAAAAGACATTGAGAAAGACTTTTGTCACTGAATTTATAAAGTTTATTTTAGTATTTCCAAATACTATAGAAGTTACATTAACAAATTAGATTAATATCTGTGTTTTATATTCAAACATGAAATGGACTTTATTTGACCTTACTTTTTCATAACTTCAGCTTCCCTTCCGAGGCTTATCTTAAACTTGACAGTCTCTGTCACAGTCATCACTTATATACTTATATATAAGACAGCAGTCATAAACTCCCTAACACCTCACCAATCTTTTCCAAATCAGACGCTGTGCAGCACAGTAAGCAAACTGGGCTAGATTTACTTCACAGTGGAACTCCTGTTATAGAAGACAAGTGCAATTGATTTACAGAGGGCTTTGTGGTTCATATGACAAACTTTCACCCACCAATCACAAGTTCAGTCCCAATGAGTAGTTTCAAAGAAGCAAAACCAGAAGTACAAAATACATATACGTGCTGTCAGTTAAACCACTCTTGTATGTTGAGATGGCAATGCAGAGGAAACAATTGTGAAACCAACCATTCAAAATGAAAATATATAACGCCGAATAGCCCCTACACTCTGAGAAAGGGGGGTGCCTGGGCATAGTTACATGTTTGAGAAGAAACAAGGTAAAGTATTATTTCATTTTGAATGGAAGGATGTCTTTTGAAACCTGCATTGCATATCATGTGCACTTCCTCTCAGTCATGCATTCCATGACGATAATGAAGCCAATTAATTTGGTGTTTCATAATAAAGAACAGGTCTTGCACAGTGGAAGTGGTTGCTGCACTTATAATGATTGTAGATGTGTTTAACAATACCGCCACATCCACGGAAATGTTTACACGGCTGCACTGGGCATAATGAGCATATCTGGGTCCAGCCCTCAGCCAGTGTGTTCAAATGTGTGCATGTAGGGTGTGGTACGGTGTTGAAAGCTGACTGTCTCAGCTGCATGTAAGGAATCGTGTCGTTTTTTTTATGAAACTAAGGCATAAACATTTGTTACAAGATGGTAGTCCAAATAATAAAAATGAAGGTCACTATGACTTCACTGAGATATTACTGAGACAAGACTAGAGGGATATTCATTTAATTTGTTCAACATAAGGTTTACTGAACCACCTTATTTACTGAACTATCTTGTTTAAATTATGTAATTATATCCTCAAGAAACATCTCTAATTGGATGCAGTATAAAAGTTTTTCATTATAAATCTGCGACAGTAATTCTAGTTGTCTCCTATGCATAGGTAGTATTTTATTATTGTGGTAATCATGGTGGTTAGATAAAGATGTGCCATACTTTTCTTATCTGTAATTTCCTATAATTGCTGGTTGTGCTCTTACACACTTCAACTGAGCACGAAGTCTCTTCTAAGTATGCGTTTTATAATACGATACTATCCATGCACTTTCCATTAAACAAAACGTCGTTTATTTTGTATCACGTGAACCATTGCCAACAACAATATCACTCGCCCAAAAGAGTTAAGAGTTTAGAGTCGCCACTTAAATGTGCACTGCATGCACGGGCTACCCAAAGCAACAGCGCCACGGTTCAGTTCTGTGCCGCAGAACATGACGTCAGCCCTTACCCCCAGCTGCACTGTTACCATAGCGACGTCTGTAAACAGGACTTATCGGGAAACTAGCATGGATGTAGGTCTAACTGCAATGTAAATAAATTACTGGAAAAATTAAAAATAACGAATCTGCAAATTATTAAGGTGAGTAACATATCATGTTTAAAATGTAATTGTCTGGATATGTACGCCTAAAGGTGAAGTTAGTTGGGTAGCTAACTATACCCTTCGTTTTGCTTTTATTGTGTTAGGGTTCACTGTGAATGCATTGCTTTTGGTTTTGCGATATATCATTTTAAGGACTGATTGCTAACACCTGATCACGTAGTAACTTATCAGCAAGGTTTCTAAAACTCAGCGCACAGGTCAAGTAGAATCCCTTTCCTGTTTTGGTGGTACTTTTCAGTCTCGTTGCTCAGCAGTAGAGTGTAAAGTCACCTTGGGCAGCCAGGATTCTGTATTATGTACAGTCAGTACACATGATCATTTAATCCAGGGTTTCCCAATCCGGATCCTGGGGACCCCCTGGGTCTTGTGGTTTTCATTCCAACCTAGTTCTCAATTACTTAATTAAACCTTTAATTGATCTAATAATGTGCTTAATTAGACATTTTTAATTGTCTTTCAGCACCTAAAAAGTTGCCGATTTCAAGTTACTTATAAAATTGTACAGTTAACTTGAAATCTCCAACTGTTTAAAAGCTGAAAACAATTAAAAATGTCTTATTAAGCTAATTAATAGTTCAATTAAGGGTTCAATTAAGTAATTGATGACTCAATTAGAATGGAAAGCAGAAGACACGGGACCAGGATTGGGAAACCCTGATTGATCTGAGCGACAGCCAATTCTACAAGAATTCAGAATGTCAAGTACAGACTCTGTGTATTTAAGACCAAATTCGAACATAAAATGTTCTATTGCAAAATAATGCTTCTAATCTTCTTCTTCTTCTTCTTCTTCTTCTTCTTCTTCTTCTTCTTCTTCTTCTTCTTCTTCTTCTTCTTCTTCTTCCAAAAGTTATCACAGTGCAATGAAATGGCAACTAAAGAACCACCAGCCAGAAAAGCAAAATTCATCCCAAGGAATAAGAAGAATGTGACTCCAGCGGAAATGAAGAAAATGGCACCCCAGCAGAAGGCCCGGTACCGAGCGTATGAAGACCCCAGCAAGGACGTGTTAAACTTGGTTATGAACACCCAGCAGCGGCTGAGACAGCATGCCGCAAAAGAGCGTCAGGACCTCAACATGAAAACCACTGACCCAAAGGCAGACGTGGAGTTAGGGAAGCAGGAGAAACTGATCGGCCAACTGAAGGCCGCTGAAGCAAGGAATAGGATCCGGATCATGAGGCTGCGATATCAGAGCATGAGAGTAAGTAAAGTTAATAAAGTGGGGCCAGTGTTTTACGATCGCTTGGCTGCTATTAAATTGGCTGCTTTTTAAAACTTCAGAACTTGCTGATCATTATGTTTTAGGTGATGATGCCAGGTAGAAGGGTTAACTATTTTTGGCATGCTTTAAATCATGATTATTCCTCCTTCTATTAATTCTCGTTGTTGTTATGTGACTGTAACTGCTGTTCCCACGTTACCCTTACCAGCATGGGAAAATATTGTTTTAGTACTTGCAAATGCAGGGCTATCCAGATAACAGGAACTATTTATTTTCTAGACTCAGGAAACTTCAGCTTTCCCAGGCCTGGGCAGATGTATCCTCGGATGAAGTAAATGTTTGATCCAATAATAATTGTGCTATTCATATTTGAAGAAACTTTTATTTATTTATTTTTTGCCATCTACTGATGTATCATTTTTAATTTTGTTTTCTTACATCAGTGGTTCTTTGTGCTGTGTGCTGAAGAAACTTTACATACACGAGGGTTTATCATGAGGACAAACTAAAGCGCACTGCGGAGAACAGGGTCGATTGAAATGGAACTTTTTAAATTAGCATATTAAAAATCTTTTCTCATGGAACAACCTTAAGTTCTGCCTCAAGCTTCACTAACAAGGCAAAGAGAGAAATATAACAACTGGAGTGACGCTCTTCTCATTTCAGGCTCAAGAAATAAATCATCTGATAGCATGCCAGTCAACAGCACAGAAGTCAGTTCGACTGGAGCTACTGCTCCCTCCCAGGCTAGACACAGATAACCCAGAAGACTCCCTGGATAAAATAGAGGCAAGTATACAGCCGGTCAAAAACACAGTGCTACACACCACTTTGTAACTCAGGAGCTGTTTAATCTTATCTTGCATGGCATGTGTCCAAAACAGGAAAAGTGTTCAAAAGTAGTTATGAATTATTTAAAAAGCATGAATTAGTAATATATTGAAAGCAAGCCCATAGGTGATTGTGGTGCATTGGTGAAGGGTTATAGGAAACCTCGCCTAAACCATGTCTAGCTGCAGCCAATGTCATTTTTTTTCTCACTTTATAACCATGTAATCAGGATCCATATGTAAGAGACTGTAATATTTGAGCTTCACCAGGAGAAGTGGGGAAAATGGAAGCCATGACCACACTACTTTATAACCAGTTCTGTGGTATAAAGGGTCAGCTTATAAGAATGAAATAGTGTATATATGGTATTGATGGAACAAACTTTTCATTTTCTTAATGAACTTGAAAGCCTACAATTAATGTATTCCTTGCAACCCTGGTCCTTGCCAAGACAATGATCCAATTTTAAATACATAATAAAGTGTTCATATTGCACAGCTAAAAAAAAAAAAAAAAGCCATACTTTAAATTTTGTTTTTGCTTTCCTTTTGATCCATTGCAGATGAGCTGACAAACAGATCGCTCATCCACTCTGTGTGACAACCTGTTATAACCATGCCAGGACCCTGTAGACTTAACTGAGATCACACTGCTCCTCTCCTTGTATGACATCACAAAGTTTAGACAGCTGAGAACAATCAAAACAAAGCAGAAAAAACAAACAAAACATTTCTATCAGAGAATTCTACTGACTACAGAACTTTAATGGAAAAAGTCAAGAACAAATAAGTTTGCTATCTGTTTTAGACAACATGTACTCACATTGAACCTGGTCTGTGAGGTTTAAGTCATGTTCAGAAATGCTAACTTTTTTCCCCAATTGTAACCTAGCTTTGCTTTGTTGATTTATGTTGCTAGCTCATGTTTGATAACATGTTTGCTAGCTCCAGATACTAGCAAAAAACACTATAAGTGGGCATTCTGTCCTATTGATTGTTGTTTTCAGATAGACCTACAGTATTACCTATTAGCTTTAATAATTCCTCAACTCCCCTCTCTCCTTTTCTTAGTATAGTTTTATAACCCTGTGCTCTGAGTTCTTAAATCTGTCATACTATGTTCTTACTCTCATAATTTGTATTTTTTTTTCTCCCATGGAATGCTCCAGGATGTTTGCCTCTGTCTAAGAATGTGGCAATAAAGCAGTCAGCCTGTGTTTGCTTTAGCATGTACATACTGACACCAGTGCAAAAAGCAATGTAGCAGAAACACATTAGAACTGATAGGAAACATTAGTTAATACTCAGGAGCACAATTATATTTTACTCTTGTTCTGTTGTGTTGAATAATCACATTAAACCCAGCAAAGCAATCCATGTATTCCCATACAGAATAATATGTAAACCTATTTACTTAATAAATTGACTCCTCTTTTCAGCTGGTGTTAAAGAATATAGAGCAAAACGGTTTCAAGATTCAGTTTCAGGAAGTTGCTCAGAAACCCCTTCCTCAGGATATCAATTGTGGCAATGGCACTTAAACAGCTTATTGATAACTTAAACAGACTAGCTCTTTAGATGGGTAGAAGGAGTATATTGTTTTTATTAATAATTTGTATGGGTGCCCTGAAAAGAGAGCAGTATTAATAGAATGCAGTGTACAAGACATTTATTACATACCAAGAAAGATGTCAAGTATATGTGCACATGGCCCAAGATGGAGATATAAGCAATACGTAATGAAGCAAAAGTAAGCTCTACAGTGGGTTATAGTAGTCAGCAAATAGCTGTTTTTATACTGAAGTATTAGCAGATTTAAGTACATTTGGAATCTCATGGCCAGCGTTATGTTTGCTGCCTTTTGATATGTTAAAGAATTTTCAGCAACATGTGATATATGATTTATTCTACTTAGATGGATCCGTTTACCGTTGCAGCTATCAAAGTGCTCTGAATATTAGCAATACAATTATAAATTCTTGTTTATACTGTATTGTACTCAGTGGGTTGTAAGTCAGGGTGTGCTTTTAAGCTGCTATTGTGGTCTAGTGGTGGAATGTTAATGCTTTATGAATACAGCCCAAAGTACAATTCTATTTTGGTGGGGTGCTAAAACAGAAAGTGAGTCTTCGTACATCGTGTTGAGACACATCTCTTTTCTAGATGAGTCCTGCTTATATTCTGATTTACAAGCATTGTCAGGCCCTCTAGCTTCACATCCAGGTTACACGTGGTGATTATTTCAGATAATCTTAAGAAAGCTATTTTCTTCCTCCTTTCATTGATTTATTTATTTATACTTTTCTTTTTTACAGAGGACAAGAGTTGAAGAGATTCTGGAGGACGAAAGGGGTCTCACTGTAATTAGAACCTCATGAAGTGTGTTTGTGTGACAAATAGTTCTTGATTGGCCCCTTGCATAACCAGGTACACAAGCTGCAGAAAAATGGCATTCACTTTCTTCCATAATGACTGACAATTAACTGTCTTTACTAATTATCTTTGTAGCCCAAGTGGTGAAATGTTTTCATCTAAAAAAAAAAAGAAAAAAAAAGAAACAGGTAACCAGCTTTTACAAACAAAATACAGAACCGGTTACATTTTTTAACAGAAATTATCGAGATACTAATATAGCGTCCATGGTAATTGTCTTAATCTCCTCTATACTACTTATACATATAAAATAATATATTATATAGCACCTTTCATAGTGGATCACCATCATAAACCACTTTACAGTGGTAGGCTGTGGAGGTTAAGTGACTTGCTTAGGTTCACACAGTGAGTCAGTCAGTGGCAGAGATGAGATTTGAACCAGCAACCTTTTGGTTACAAGCCCTGGACTTTAACCAGGGGACCACACTGCTTCCTATGCATAATTATATGCTTTTCTACTCCCAATTTAGAATCACACAGACTGACCTTAATTGTACATAAAAGCCTAAGCACATGCAGTTCCTTTGTACACAGTAGGGCGAATTTAAAAGAACAGTTTCTGTGATTTTAAAGGATGACGTATTAAGGGTCGATCAGGCTTATGGCAGACTAAACAGAACCTGTTAAAAGATACAATGCCACAAGTGCTTTTTTCCCATTATCCTGTCTTCAAACCATGTAACACTTTCTAACACCTTTAATAAGCCAGTGTGTCCTTTCAGGTGGTGTGAGTGTCTTTTTTTATTGTACATTTATTGTACCAAAAAATAAGTATAACTACAAGTGGAAGTTTTTATAAACAAATTCAAAGCATCCCCGCTAGCATAGTTTAAGGGGAATGTCATTTCAGATTTGTAAACAAGAAGTAAAATTGAAATGTGAAAAAGATCAGCATCACTGATATGTCAAGAGGTCAACAACAGTGAAAATGTCATTTTTACTGGACATCATTGTAATTGAACTTTATTAAGAGAATCATAGGATACAGTTATGCACCTACTATAGAGACTGTCAAAGCATGTGGTGTGTGTCATTGATAAGGTTAAAACCATGTAGCAGTGAAAGGGTTAATCACTCCTGGAACCAAGAAAACTAAACAGTAAACTAAACATTAAGACAACAACTTAGTATACAGATTTGTGTAAAGAAGAAACTTAAAAAGTCACATGACCTCATTATGGCAGCATGTTTGGGTGCGGGCAAAAAGGTGGAAAAAAAGAAGATTCCAAGGGGTGTTGTTAGGCAATTTTTTTTTTTTCTGCATTATGACTCCTCTGTGCATTGCTGTGAAATTACAGCACAAGTAGGAGGTTGTGGCACTGGGCTTTTCATTGTTTCTAACAAAGAAGCTAGCAGAGTAGTATTGCTTTTTCACAAATGCACTCTTTGACATGTCTTAATTTTAAATCAACACAATTTAAAAGTATTTGAACAATGTTTCTAACCACCACAATGAAAAATTGTTATGCTTTCAAAAGCACCACCCCCTTGTAAATGAAGCCTCGGTATCAATGGGTAAATCACCTGGTTAAATAAACAAATACATCAATAAAAGCCTCAGTAGATTTCCATGAAATGGTTGAGATCTACTGATATGAAATATAAAAACTGCCAGGTTTTAGAAACTAATCTACCATGTGTTATTTTTAAGAATAATATGACCAGTGTGAAACCAGCATTAATGATAGTGTAAAGGTCAAGAATGAATAGAGGTGTGGAGTTACTTTCAAGCCTTTCCTTGATTCTGGTGCTGTCCAGTATTACTATTCTTAAGTGCATTTTCAGTCTAACATGTCCTTCTATAGCACAGCTCTCACTAAGCAGCCCATACAGTAAACATCTCCAAGGTAGTGGAAATCAAACAATGGTGAATGCTACACTTAGAATCATTTACATGATATTCCTGTTACTGAGATCCGAACAAAACCCACCTTCAGAGAGAGAGGACACTGGAACAACATGCTGTACTTATTGACTAAGGATTTTCACAGTGGGATTTTGAGTTGTGAAAAAAAAAAAAAAAAACAGCAGATCTATCCACCTTTAGTATGGTTCCAGTTTCTAAGCAGAGAACTACAAAACACATTATGGCAGACTACTGCTCAGCTCATTCTGTCACGTTAGCTTGGTGTAGGAGTCTAGATGTGATGATGTACTATAATGTAATCAGAGAATGCCATCTGTGACCAGCCTGGCACATTCAAGAAGGGCAAATGTGCTGATTACCTACGATAAGGCTCCCTGGTGAACTGCATTATTTTCTTTCTAAAATGGGGTATATAACCCCCCCCCCCCCCTTTTTTTTTTTTTACTTGATATAAAATACAATAAATTACAAAGTGCTATAATAGATGAAAATAAACATATACAATTTAAATTTCTATAATATAGGAGATATGGTGATCATGAAAGCACTTAATTATATAATTGGATACTTATGCAATAAAATTAAAGGGCAATTTAATTATTTTTAGGACATGAGGAAGTATTCTGTGTAATACATTTTTTTTTAAAAAGAACACAATCTTCAGATCTAGCACTTAAAAATGAGTTAAAATGCCTGATAAGATGCAAGAGGAGGGAATAATAAATGAGGGTCTGGTCTGTATCATACCTTTATCCAAGTTTTCCAGGTGACACCCTTCCATTCCCGCAGATTGTCCAGGGTGTGGTCTACGGATTGGGTTCCTGTCAGTGGAGTTCCTGCACTGTGGAGGTCAGGGCAGTCAGATGTGTGCTTTATTGCAGTTGATTACATCTCCATCCCTAGAACCAGCCTGATGCCTTTGTTTCACTCGGGTGTGTGTGCTTTCTAATTCCTTAGTATAATGGCATGTAGCTCAATTTGATATAAGATGCCGGGTTGAAAAAGATAAGTTCACATCCTAACAAAGTAATTTCAGAGCAAGAAAAGGGTGAATTTCCAATTGTGGAGATAGCTACAATAGCACATTTTGGGCCATATCCACAAAACATTTACACCACAGTTACAAGTTTGACGGGGGTTTTTTTTGTGTGTGTAAAAGAAAAATCTGGTACAATTACAGAGCTAGCAAGGAACAGCTATGGTGTTTTTGTAACACCCTCAGTTGGGGTTTCCTGGCTTCTGCCTCCTTCCATCAGTCTGTTATGAGAAGGAGGCAGTGAGTGCTTAACCATTAACTCAACTAATACCATTTTGATGGGTGGCATCAGGGATGAAGGACTGCAGCTGTGGAAAGTAACCATTATCTACAATTTATTAGCTCAACTGCTGGTAAATCACATTTCATTCCCTGCATTACTGTACAGAGGAATATACAGACTAAATAGCAAGAAAGGTTTTTACTGTGAAAGGGTTTTGACAGGCATAGACAAATGACAAGGGCCGCTGCCTCTAATCCTCTTGCCTGAAACTTGTAAATGCTCTCAGAGACTATTTCAAAGATAGGGCTGTAGCTCGCTTAAAACTCATTAGAGAATTCTTAAGCTTTTAAAGGGTGAAGAAAATCTTATGACCTACACTTTTAATCAGCAGCCTTTAAAGTATGACAATATTTTAAAGATTTAAAATCATATATTTTATTATCTTCAGTACCTGAAGCATTTTTACTCATCCCCTATATCAATTGTGTAGCCGAAATGTTAATTTCTCGTACATTTTATTAGCTTTGAAATTTTGAAATGTTTTTGTAGGTTAGTCTGCACTTATTAGTCTCCCATCTTTCTTTATTTCCCATACAGAGATAGTTCCTTTTCACTTTTTCATCTATGGATAAACCTTTGAGACCACATCAGAGGATGCTTTTTGCACTAACAGTATCTAGAAGATCCATTAACTGTGAAATCACCCAGCTGCAAAGTGTACTAAATGAACTGCAATCCTTACTAAAAAGTGCAATTAAAAAGGGGCATGATGGTAACTAAGAACAGAGTTTTTTAAAGTCTGAACACTTGAATTTATTATCTTCTGCAAATGAAATAGCTAAATAACTGAATGTACATTATTCAATGAATATCACTGCTGTATAGTGACAATCTGCACCAGAATTTAGTTTAGAAATAGTAAGTTGTTTTGTTTTGTTTTTTCTCCTTAGAAAAAAAAATGGTGCAAACTTTGTTGCATGACATCAAGGGGTGAAGGAGTGTGTGTGTGTGAGAATAAAATGCTTTGGTTGTTTCCTCAAGAACAGGGAGTGGGAATTAGCGGCACCTACTGGTAAATCTAGACATTGCATTGTCAAAAGCAGTCAGCTGCAGTATGAATCAAATATGCAATGAGCTCAGCTACTGCAATGGTGCATGTTACAGATACAGTAAAGCCCCTGGTTGGTGGCAGGTTGGGTTATGTTGTTTATCATAGCTGCTGTAGCTGCTAACAAGTTTGCACACAGGACAGCTGCTGTACATGAGGAACATTTGCAAAGAAAGCACACTCAAAATACACTGCACCACAACATAAAACACAGTCAAATTGACTTCCTGGCTGTAAGAAAGCTAGATGGCATGTTGAGATAAAAACTTGATATGGCACTATGTACAGTAGATGTTTCCTCAATCAGTTATCACTGATGAGCCAAAGTCAAACTTATTTTTTACTTTCTATAACTTCCCCCCAGCTTAATAGAAAAAATAATGATGATGTCTATGAAAGTACTACTATTACTTACTAAACCAATCAGGTTTCTGTACCATGACAAATATTGCCATGTAGTGCTACCTGGGTTACCAGCATATTGGCAAACCCAGGGGGACAGAGCTTAAAAAGCAGCAGGTTAGGGAGCAGAAACACAGCAATTGAGCAGTGCACCACACGGAATGTGAAATGTGTCTTTCACCTTGCTGCAGAATGCAAGCAGCCACTAACGGATGCAACAGAACTGGATATAGGAAGCTATAGTGATATTCTGTTTGGAATAGGTAAAATAAAACGTGTAGTTACAGGATAATACTGTAAAAAAAAAAAAAAAAAAAAAAAAGAGTGTACATATTTACTGCTGTATACCAGTATTAGCATGGCATGTAGTCTCCATGCAACTATAATACACTTTTAAAAGGGCTGCAGAGTATGGTTTGAGGATAGGAGCTGACACATGTTTTTAAAAAATGTATTTTCCTATTAATCCATCACTGCTCCTTTTATATTGAACTTTTAATTTGTAATATATTTTTGTAAGTGTAAAGTGAGGTCAATAAAGCAATCATTCAGAATGATTTAATGTGTGTATTAAAAGTTAATTCTACATGGATGTCAAAAGGATTTGCTTGACATGAAATAGCATGCTAGTTTGACAATTAAGATGTTAGCAAACTGACACATTTTATCTAAAGTGTTATTTTGCTTATGAAAAACACATATGTACAACATAACATAAATACTCGATTTTGAATCCCAAAATGTTTTTTTACTTGTGCATATATTATGTTTTTTGCTTGTGCAATATATATTTTTTATCCTGTTGCATTTAATGTATTGTGCCCTGTATGTAATGTATTATGCATTGTTCCTCACTATCTTGTAAAGCGCTTTGTGATGGTGGTCCACTATGAAAGGCACTATATAAAATAAAGATTGAGGGTAAATTATACATGTCTGCAGTGGCATGAATAAGTACACAACAATACATCGGTAAAGCACACACAAAACAAAAACAAAAAACGAAAGACTACACGAGTAAAATATGTATCTTATTTAAGATGAGATTTGAGTGATTTGAAAGAAGAAAAAAAACGGTATCATCGATATCCCACGTCTGTATCCGCCCCACGTTATCAAAAATATAGGTCGGTATCTTTCTGCGTAATAACTAGCATCGGCATGTTATACTGCACGTTACATATTAAAAAAAAAAAGTTTAAAAAAACACAGATCAACCTAGCGGGTGATTGTGTTGCTCTGTTCCCGACAAGTGACTGATAATAAATGTTTTATTGGTGTTTGGCGACACCTACTGAAATTTAAAATCACAAACCCTAATAAGTATCTAAGAAAAATCAATTAATAATTACATTAAAAAACTGAATTTCCCATATTTAACCTGACAATTTGGAAAATGAACACATACATTTAAAAATTTAAAAAACAAGCGTGAGTAATACGTTGTATTATTATTATTATTATTATTATTATTATTATTATTATTATTATTATTATTATTAGCAGTAGTCAGTATCAGTAGTAGTAAAGTTTTCAAGATTAAATCACATGTATAGTGATTACATAACGCGCAGTAGTCAGTTTTTTTATGACCAGTACTATTTTATAAAATAAGTTATAATCGGTCAATATTTATTGCAGGCGTAAATCTTTTGTTTACCCGTCCGATTCTTTTTTTTCTCAAGTTCTATTTTAAAAGTTGTTTTTCCCTAGTGATTCACAATAATAATAATAATAATAATAATAATAATAATAATAATAATAATAATAATAATAATAATACTGTCAACGAGCTGCTTTGACTAAACTTATGGTTGGTTGATTTTTTGCATACACAGAAGCATTGCAATGTAATATCCGTAATACAATTAGCACCTACCTGTGTAGCTATAATAAGAATATAAATAAGAACAAAAGTAAGAATAAGAATAAGGATAGGGACCACATATTGTGATATTATTGAGAAATACTAATTTTTTAATTAACACAGAATCTCTCATATTACTGATTAGGTCCAACGTTTGTTTTTAAGGTCAACATAATTAGGACAACACATCGTGTTGTTTTTAAACAATGCAGTTAACAGAAACGGGCGTTCTTCATCACAGTTGTTTTTTTGTTTGTTTGTTTGTTTTTAGAATGCAGTTTTTTCATACATTGATATTGACTGTCTAGAGTTAGAAGTAGTTACTTAAGGACTGTTTCTCAGTTGGTTCTTAACTGCATTCCAATACAAGCTTGGTTACTGTAAATCATAAGACACAGCGATGATAAATAAGCCTAGTAATGCATCTAGACTTGTGTGCATTATACACCACATCTTTATATTTTGAACAATACTTGCATTTAATACAAATCCAGTGCCTGGCGCCATACCACGCAAGTTAGTGCTTAAAGTTTAAAGCAGCAGGTTTATGGCAAGATAACCCAATAAAACACAAAGGTGCACTGCAAGGAAACCTTGTACGACACGATAACACACGTGTGTGTTGTGGTGCTGCAAAACCATAACTCAGAGGATTTTAATACTGTTGTCAATAGGAAAAAGAGATTGTAAATGTTAGAATTGGGCACCGCTGCATACAGAACAGAAGGTTGTCGTTCTACTATTAATGTTTGTGTATGTATTGAGCTGTACCTTACTGTGGTGTCTCACAGAGGTTTGGTATATAAAGTAGATGTGCATGTAAGTGCAGTACACTGTACTGTGAACTATAATTTTGAATATCTGCATTTAAAAAAAATAAATCCATGCCGACGTGGATAGGTATTTGTTCATGTAACGCCATGTTTACATTGCGTGGGTGGAAACCCTAATATAATCAGAAATAATGGAGGGTTACTGAGTAGAGGTTATGTAAATTACAGGTATGTAAGCACCTTCATAAACGTCAGGTTTATTTTGTACAACGTGCAATAAATACTGTAGCCAGTATGAAAGAATCAAATTACATCTGCAGTATGTATTCTACTGCCGTGGCTAGTTCTGTTACAATTATTATAGGCATATAAAAGTTAAAAACTGAACTGTAGCACAGTATCGATAAGCTTCTGCGTTGAAAGACACTGGTTTTTGTTAGCCACAGCTGTGATAAACCACATATGAAACTTGATAACAACTAAAGAACAAACGACATAGTGAATGTAACGTTTGCTACAGTGTGTTCGCTCCAGAACCAAAACGTTCAAGGTGTCTATTTAGAGAACATCTTGCCTTCCTAAGTACGATGGTCGAAATGATGTAAAACGCATCTGTTATGTTTAGTGTAATCTAATTTAATAACTGTATCAACGACAGTGTTCTGGAGGATCTCCCAATCCCAGCTATGCATGTAGAACGCGAACATTAGCACTCGAGTCTTCCCTAATCTCCCCTAAATCGCTCTCAAACGTAATTATTGACTGTGTTTAGTTTCCCTTGTTTGATTTTGCTCTTACTACTGACTTTATTGTATTTTATAACTGCTCTTATATGTGATGAATTGTTTAATAATAATAATAATAATAATAATAATAATAATAATAATAATAATAATAATAATAATAATAATAATAATAATAATAAAGATTCCCATTGCACATCAGTTCTGTATATTTTTACTATGTTAAAATACGACAATTCTGAGCCAATATAGTCAACTGCGACTAATTAAAAGCTTACTATAAAACCTGGAATGGATTTGAATGCTATGAAGGTGGTTTTACCTCACCCCTTTCATTAACATATAGTACTGCTTAATAAATGTAGGCCTATACTTGCTTACTTTTAGGCGGCACTTAGAATTAAAAAAAAAAAAAAAAAAAACGTTAAAAGTAACTGTACCAGCTTATAACGTAAAACTGCTCTTTTACTCCCTAAGTGTGATGTTCTGTGCGCACGGAGAGGAGTTTCTATAGAAATGAAAAATACTGAGGAAGTCACCGGCAGCAGCCCAAACTGAGCGAGTGTCCGGGGGCGCGCCTGCGCAGTTCAGCATCTGCCAGCCTCCTGTCTCAGGGTGTAGATTCTGAAACAGTAGAGAGACAGAAAAAAAAATAAAGAAACGGATGTGCTTCAAAACACGACACGGCTACAGCCCTCCAGATCATTTTAATGCAAAAATTGTAAGTATTATTTGGTTGTTAACTATCGTATTTTGTTAAAACGCGGATGGATTTGTGATTTTCCCAGATTTCGAAAGGTCTGGTTGCTTTGAATTGCTTGTCGTTACGAACCCGTTTCCCCGTGGTTCTGATTGTGACAGTCTTTCCCTTTTTATGTGTAGTTCATGTCAATTATGCATATGCATGCACTTTACAAGGCTTTCCTGGAATTAGATCTTTAACTGGCAATGCAGAAGTGGTCGTACAGTACATGCGTTTTAGTACTGTATGCACGTTATATATTTCTGCTTAATTCTGACATTTATTTTTACTGGCAGATTGTGTGATTGCCGTTCACACGATGTGTGGTATCTTAAGTTTTTTTTTTTTTTGTATGCAATGTAAATCCATAAACGATGCTATGATTTATTTATTTAAGGTGAAGTGTCTATAACGCTTATCGTAAATGTCGTGCTTATTATAAAAATAAAAATAAATAAAATGACGTGGGGTTAGCCAGATACAATTTTTTAAAATTATTTAAATGTTCATTTTTTTTAAACAACACATTTTGACTGACTGCATTTGTCATTTGACCACGAAGCCAGAGCTTTTTCTGTTGTACATGCACATCATTAAGAACATATGAATATTGCTAAAGTTGAAAAATTACAGTATGACTACTACTACGACTAATAATAATAATAATAATAATAATAATAATAATAATAATAATAATAATAATAATAAAATACTCTTAGTATCTGTGGATCACGCACCTTTTCCCTGGAGTACAGAAATAGACAGTGTTTATGTAATCAAATGCCAACAAATATTAAATGTATATAATTATTGAATGTGGTTATAGTAAGTGAGAGGTAGGTGTATTGTAATTACATATTTGTAGAGTATAGACAAAATATTCGCTAGTATGACATATAAAAACGTATTGCGAAAATAGGTATTTTAAAAATAAATTGGAGAACCGTTGTATTTTTTTTTTTTTTTTTTTTTTAGCATGACTGTAGAATACCACGGTATTTTTCGGAGGCTGGCGTGCCTTTTGCAGAAGGATCTTCTTGTCTGAAGCTCGCTGTGAGTGTAGTAAGGCGCGTTCGCGACACGGTGCGCGACCCCCGGGTGAATGAATTGTTTGTGCGCGTGGCGGCGCGCGCTCCAGGGAGCAGGGTGCGTGGCTTGCGGTGTCGCGTGGGGACACAGCGCTTGTACGTATTCGCTCGTGCCAATCTCCAGGGCACGAGCTTTAAAGGGGAGGGGAATAACGGGATGCTATAGTGTACAGTAGTGCAGATACGCTATGGGGAAACAGACTTTTCTAAATTAGTGCATTTCCTCTTTTCTGTCTCGTTTGACATTTGGAAATTTCAAGTACATTAAGGATGGCTCAAACTGTTTAAAATGGAAGTTTCCAGTGTTTAGAAATATATGATTATTTTCTGAGTTCTGGGAAATACAAATAAAATTGCAAATATGATTTAGTTTGTTTACCAGTACTATTTAGATATGGGAGATGCAAAGTGCAGTACTGTAGGCTATGTATTCATGAATGTGTATATCAAAGAAAGAAAGAAAGAAAGAGCATGACACATAACCAGTAGGTTGTAATATGGGACACCAATGGATATAAATCAGTTACTGGTATTAAATATTTATTATTATAGATTGAAAGTAAATATCCTGTGCTGTTCTAGAACTGAGCAATACACAAAACCAGTAAGCATCAAAAATGTATTTTTAACAACATATACATGCATTGTTCTTATCAGTAGTCTAGATGCCCAAATCTAGAATCACTGACACTGAAGTTCCTTTGAATATACTGTAGTATTTCAGGGATAAAAAACTCCTATTGCATAGCAGTTTCACCCATTCCAGGTTTTAATATGGCTTGATTAGCCACAGTAAACAAGCTCAGATGTGTCTTATTAAACTCATACTGAAACCAGGAGTGGATCAAATTGCTAGGCTTTGTTTGCTTAACTTGTAATAAAGAGTGCCCTTACAATATTACATCACAGTAGGGCAAACGGTTTTCAAGATAAGTCTAAATGCAAGGATTCATGTGAACAAATGGGTATCTTTTGTAGATTCAGTAGGCTAACATGGTTGAAATTTTTTAATTCCTGTGTAACACTATACATCATAATTATTATTATTATTATTATTATTATTATTATTATTAGAATAATATAATAATAATATACACTTATTGAATCCTTGATCACTAGGGAAAAACAACTTTTAAAAAATATTTAGTGTGCCATTTGTTTGTGTGTGCGTGTGTTTTATAACTAATTTAATAAAATAGTTAAGATGACCAGTATTTTTTTTTACTACAGCATTATGTAATCGCTATCAGATGTGATTTAATCTAGAAAACAATATCCTCCATTTTAAGAGCACCATCACGGTGCCCATCAAGCTCAGTGCCTGTCTCTTCCTCTTTTTTGTTCATTTCCTCTTGTTCATTTGCGTTTTAGTGTTTTAACCTGCAGCTTCTTACTGTTGTGGCTAAGCATCTTAAACGTCGGTTAAGTTTATTTTTGAAAATATCTGGTTTACTGAATTCACTTTTTTGGTTGTATTTATTTTTAAAAAAGATCCCCAGCAATTATCAGGTACATGTCTGAATTTAACACTTACCGGGCACGCCCCTCTACTGCTGATATTAGCCACCCCCAAAGCCTCTTTGTTTTTGTTGTTTGATATTCTAAATGTAACAGGTTGAAAAATAGGGGGTTTGTTGAGCTACTGACTTCACTCCCTTACAGTAGTCTGCAGGTTGAATCCCAGCAGATTTATTTTTGACCCAGCAAAAGCAAGTTCCGTTCACTTTGGAACCATCCCATGTTGCTTTTAGGGTTATGCGAGGTTCATTCCCCCTAATAATTCAATTTTTCCAGTACTTGCATACACTAATCAAGTGTTTTGAGCACTGGTTTAAACTGCTGGCATCTACTGTAAACTGCATTTCCTTTTTTTTGACATTTGGGATTCGTGTGATAGACCTGCTTCTAGGAACACAGTACTTTATTTATCTGGATATTCAGCGTCAGCTTCCTGAGCAGTTTTTTTTTTTTTTTTTTTTTTCATACAAACTCAACTGCACTACGCCGGCATACCTAATACTGTAGCAAGCTAATCTAATCCCTTTGTTTGCATTGATTTATGTTACACAGAAATGTTAAAACGTTCTTATGCAGTGGTTTATAAGCTAATAAAACAGATTTAGTTCTAGCCTAGTTAAATAAACTGAACTTTTTGATGAAAAATCTCATTCACTTCAATTCTAGAGGTTTTACTCAGAAGGCATAAGAGAATTATTATTATTATTATTATTATTATTATTATTATTATTATTATTATTATTAGGCTTAAGGGTGTGCCTGTCCTACCATATCACATACAATAATTGTGCCTTTGTGTGCAGGTATCCCAGAGTGCTTAACAAACCAAATGTTCTTCACAACTTGTGGGCGAAAGCAAAAAGAACTGGGGTGATGCAGTGGGATGCTTTAGTGTGAGTATTCTGGCAGCAATGATTTGTATCAACTGCAGCCCATTCAAGGATGCATCTGGGAGACAGGAAGACAGAGAATTGCAATAATCACCCCGGGAGGTGGCAAAAGCCTAACGTGATATTCCTCAATTAGGTGGCAGGAGGAAATCTTAACATGCCATAAAAAGACAACAGAACTGAAACCTGTCAATCCTAATTGTCCTCCTTCAAGTACATGTCAGACTTCTTGCAGTGGAGCCCCCTGAACCTTAGCGTTTCCTATCAGATGGCTCCTAAATTCAAGTGTTTCAGAAAACAGGTCAAACCAAATAAATGCAGGTTTGTTCTTAAGGTTGGTTGATCAATCCAGAAAACGGAGTCCAAATCTGTTTCAGTTAAGACTGAGGTCTTTGAAACTGGGGTTTTATGGAATGTTGAATTTGTTTCAATTAAGTAATTATACCCAAGACATAAGGAGTTACATTGGGTCTAATACCAGACACAGAAAGAATTAACAGAGGTTCCTTCTCTGGAGGAATTCTAGGTGAGGCAAAACTTTTGGCCATAGCTGTACTGTTTGTGGCCAATAAAATTACAAGCTATCAGTCCATGGACAAACTCCCTTCAACACTAACCAAAGCTTGGTTTTTATGTATTTAGTTTTACGCCTCTTTTTTTGTCAATACCTCCTTATGCCAATCTGAAATAAAACATTGTTGTTAGGTTTGAATGTATAATTACACAAAGGAAACTGTAATATTCAAATTGAAAATACTTGGAAATGAGGTTTATGGAAACAGGGCTGACTTATGTACACACACATATACAAATATACAACCTTATCATTCGCTTTGTTGGGAAGCAGAGGCTATACATGCAAAGCAAGCAGAAATGTAAATTAACATTTCCTGTGTAATACAGACCACTGCAGATTCTGTTCATTGCTTTTCTGTTAGCCTGTTACATGTTGTAACAGCTTCAATAAGCCTGTAGTTTCGATATTTGTCTCATTTAAGCAACATGTGCAGTTCATGCAGCCGTGGTTTAACCAGTCAAACACTATTACAGCAGATCCACGCATGATCACAGCGTTTTTATCACTGTGTTTTTTAGATGGGGGGGGGGGGCATGCCTAGATTCTTGGGGCAAGGTTAGTTCCCCATCCTGCTGGTGATCGGTTATCCCTGTGTAGATTCAAGACTTAACTTGTGGATGATCGTTGACCACTGTTGAGGGTCATAGCACACCAAGTATTGCTGCCCTGTGCATTACACCTAGAACCAGGTGTTTTGTAGACACATGCACTTTTCACAATTTACTGGATGAGGGATTAAAATAAAAAATAAACTTCAGACCATCTTTTTAAAAATTAATCAATTGCAAATTGTGTTGGGGAAGGCTTAAAGTTAATGGTGTCTTACTGCTGTTGCTCGGGCGTGGATCTACAGATGTTTTGTGGTTAAGGGGTTAATGAGTTTTTTTCAGCTTACTTTGCTGTGGAATTCTTTGCAGCAATACTTTTGACATATTGTACAATTGCAAGTTTTTCTTGCTTTCTCTTGTTCCAGTCTGTGCGTGCGTGCGTGCGTGCATGTGCGAGTGTGCACCGGCAGCCTGGTCTAAACTCTAGCTATTTTCGTATGCATTTTGTACTGACCGTGTGATGCCAGAATCACATGCTCGCTTTTCTTTTCTCTATCCTCCTCATGGGCAGCTTACATAGTGCACTCCTTTATCTTATTCTGACAATGAAACTTTGGGTCTTATGGAAATAAGAAAAGTAAGAAAAAGTATACTAAATATGAAATGCTGAGTAGTTTACTTATCAACACACATCATACGTTACCATAACCCTACTCAGATCTCTTTAACCCCTAAATCTGACTGCCACAATAAATCTAAATGTAAGTTTTCCTGTAAGCCCTAATCATTGCCAGTATACTTTATCACACCAAGGCCAAGGCTTAAGTGTGCAGCACTTATCTTCTGAAACGAATAAAAGGTGCCAATACCCAATACAGTTTTAATATATATTTAATGCAATGTAAACAAACAGGATTGTCAACAAGGTCAGCTTTCTGATGCAGTGGAATGCTAAGTGTGGTAAACGGACAGTTCAGTTTTAAGAGCTTCTTGGTTGTTAATTCTTAGTCTTGCTTTTATTTTTTAGAAAATCATGCAAACTTAAAGAAAAGCCACTTGGTCCCGTGGCTCAGGTCTAGCAATTGGTCTGGATTTTGGGTAAGTAAAAGCCACAGAGATGTGAGAAAAGGTGTATGTTTAATAGTTCACAGTTTACAAGGTTTTAGGAGTCATCCTTCCCTTTGCATTCAAATGTGTACTGTACAGTATCCCCCCGTTACTCGTGCTGTTCTGGTCTGTTCTCGATATTTTCAAAGTATAGCTGGTATCTTAGAAACTTTCACACATAATCTTTGTTTTTGTCTTATTACCTTATTAAGTGTTTTGACTTGGTTTCCCGAACCGCTGTATTCCTTCCTTTTCTTCGTTTAATAACAGCACTAATTTTAATTTTACTACCTAAGCTGCACCCCTATTCATTTCTACAAGACCAGTATTTACTGTGTTATTCAAAACTATAGGGAACATTTGAAAACCACATGTAGTAATCCTGCAAGCAATGCAAGTTGCATCTTCAGGATTCATATTGGTCATTTTATGTCAAGTGAACCAATTTTAAAATATCTCTCTGTGCCCCCATCTCAGTGTGTTTAATGGTGCCAGCATTGCCATCCCAAATCCCTTTCTTGCCTAACATCCCTGATTTAGCCCAGGGGGGCCTCACATTCTTTTCCACAATGATACACCATCCCAAAAATAACTATATTTACTGAGCACAGCTGCAACTAAAGGAATCATGGAAAGTTGTCAGTATTCAGCTGGCCCGTTATCAGCCAATAAGTTTGTGTTCTGTGACTGTCTGAAGTATGCCTGACTTCTGTAAAAAGATGAAGTAGGACTTTACATTACATCCAAGACTAGCTTGCTAAGTTAGACACCTTCTTTTGAACTCTTAACTTGTGATGTAATAGGTATTTCATTTTAATAGATTGTTGTTTCACCTGCTGATATCAGTGTCTATAAAAAAAAAAAAAAAAGTTGTTTACTGCAGAACCAAACTTGTGCATAAAGAGCAAGCAAACCTAGCCCTGTGCAGAACAGCTGTTTGAAATGACTGTTTAAGCAAAAATACCCTTTTTTCTTGTAGGTCATTGTGGCGAAAGTGAGCGCTTCTACAAACAGGGGACTAGCAAATCCCCCAGAATTTGTTAGCGCCTGCTAAATTAGTCTCTTTAGTTACAGGAAATTAACTGAAAGTTTCCATTTTGAAAAAAAAAGTACAGGAAATAGGGGATAAATAACAATGTACAGATATGCTTTACAAACACATCTGTTTCTGATTGAATTGTGTATTTTTAAAAGCATCTGGCAGAGGGGTGAGGGTGAGGGTGAGGGTGAGGGAGGGTCTGTGGTTGGGTGAGGTGAGGGTGAGGGTGATGGAGGTGTGTGGGTGATTGTGGGTGACTCCCACTATCCCACTCCCACTCCAAGGGTGGGGGGTGACACCCACTGGGTAGCACTCCCACTACCTCCCACCCCCACTCCCACACCCAGGGTTGTGGTGAGGGTCCCACTCCCTCCCACCCCCACTCCAACACCCACTTGTGACAGCCTCCCACACCCCTCCCACCCCCCACTCCAACACCCACCCCACTCCCACTTGGTGGGGGGGTGAAGCTGTGGGTGTGAGTGAGGGTGTGAGTGTTAGGGTGAGGGTGATGGTGGGGGAGTGGGGCTGAGGGTGAGGGTGATGGTGGGGGGGGTGTGGGTTACTAAGTGACTCCCACTCCCAACAAAAAAAACCCCACTCCCACTCCCTGGGGCTACCACCCGGGGTTGGGGCTGAGGGTGAGGGTGATGATGGGGGGTGAAGGTGTGGGTGTGGGTGAGGGTGAGGGTGTGGATGAGGGTGATGGTGGGGGGGTGAGGGTGTGGGTGTGAGTGTGAGGGTGTGGGTGAGGGTGATGGTGGGGGGGTAGGGGTGAGAGTGAGGGTGAATGTTTGTTTGTGCTGTGATTTTTGTATCTGTAATGAAGGCTAATTCCCAGCCTACCAGTAATTTATTCTTTTCGTTTGAACATTGTATTTTCGGCTTTCTGTTTCTGAGTCTAATTCCTGCCGGGGGGCCAGCCTGGGTTATGATGCTAGCTTGTCACTTTTATAAAAGTTATTAATTACATAACTATTGCCCCAGAAGTCTCTGATTATCAGACCAATGTGACCTTCTGTACAAATACCAGCTCATGCCATTACTTCTCAATATTGATAACAAGACTCATTTTTTATGAAACTTGAAAACTAAAATATGCGATTAATGAATGTTAATGTTCATTGATTTAATACCGACAACATGTGCAATTATTCCTTTAACCTCCTCGTTGACAAAATATATTCAATTCACACACAAGACTTTTTCTGTCATTTCCTGCCCCTTACAAACCCGACTCATGCTAGTCTCCAGTTCTGCCCAGTATTACTGCATCGCTAACTAAATTCAATTTCAATTATTTTCACATGTTAGAGCTCTATATATAGCCCTTGTCAATTCCGTTCTTTGTCAGATTGGTTTGTAGCCTCCTCCTGCCTCCCTCCCCTTCATTGGTTTCCCTGCTCCCTGGGGGGGTGTTGGTTGGGGCTGGAAAGGGGGAGGTCTCAGACCAGGCTGTCTTAAAGCATTTCCCTTCCTCCCCAGCCAGGACTGCTTGAGTGCACCCAGGGAAAAAGTTTAAATCATTTATGTTACTAAACTGGCAAAAAAATAAATAAAATAACATCAAGCATGTTGTTAAAGGTCATTCTGCCCCCCCCCCCCCCCCCCCCCCATTTAGACAAACTGGAACTGGAATGCTTAAAGCCGTAGTATTTGATACAGCATTTTCCTTCCCAATAGTCTGATATATAAAACACTTATTTTACAAAGTGATTACCCAACTTATTATAGAAGGCTGTTGCAAATCCCAACTCTGGTAGGCAGAACTGACCTGTAATCCGAACCACTATATCATAATGAAATGCATGCTGATAACAGTTGAGTTAAATGAATTTCCACACTGGTGTGGTTCTGTAGCTTTTATGTACAAACCCTTTCTGCCTCCGAGAAAACAAAACTGAATGTATATCAGTCAGCAGAATAAACAGCAACGCTTATTCAGCTTCCATATTCATTAAAGGATCTGCAAGATCTCTCAGATGTTAAATCACCCCCACTTACTGTTTCTATCTCCATGTGTGGTATGAACCAAATAACTGGAGCTACGCAGTCTCTGAAACAGTTGAACATCCCTTTTGAGAGAGCGTGTATTTCTCTGCTTCTGCTTTGTGAATTGGCCCATTAAATGCTTTTTATTGTGTTATTTTTAATTTTTTTAAACAAATATTAATATAATAAATGAAAAAAAAACTATAACAAGCTAGCATTTAAAAAAAATATATAGTGTAGGGTGTTCTTTGAAACAGGATATTATTAGCTGCTATGCAGAGAAAGAACATTTTCTTAGGCCCTTGTGGTGCCCCTTCTCCAAGAGGGCTTTACGTCCTTGGACCCTTCTACAGCCCTGGTTGGTCGGAAAGGGTCTGTTTTAATGTGAGCTTCCTCTTCTCCTACAGGGCAAGCCCTTGTCTCTCAGAAGTGACTTCTAAGAGTCTAGAGGCAATGAAGTACATCACAAGAAAGATTCTGTTTGGACCGCCACCATTCTGTGATGCATTGCCCTTGTGTTCCAAACCAGTTACCAACAGTTACCAAGTTTTACATTTTGGAGACTTATTTTAAAGCTTGGTAACTACTTACTGTACTAGGGGTTTCTCTTCTTGAATACAGTACATTTGGAAAATACACATAGGGTAATTTGGTAAATTAAAAGTTAGTTAAACCACGTACTTAACGGAGCAAAAGAACTTCCACTTCAAGTAGTTTTCAAAAGCATAAGCTTTGAAGAGAGTTACCTTTACAAGAGTACATGTCTGAAGTTTACTCCACTGTAAAGATTCTATCAAATGGGTAATATTACTGAGCAGTAAACAAACAACAACCCTAAGTTAATATCCAGACTGTATTGATAGAAGCTTTGCGACAGTAACATTTTTGATTCAAACAATGCAAAGATTACATCGGGCTGCTACCTACATACAGTAGTTTAAGAGAATTGGTAAAATTGTAGAGACTTGACTACCCTTTTCAGTACTAAAAAGAGGCAGTGTTTTTAATGTACATTTAACGTGTCAGGATTTCCTTAAAAGAGCAAAACAACGTGGCATTTTGTCAGACCTGTTAACCAGAAACGTTTTTTACTCTGATTACTCTGAAAAACTTTCAAAAGTGTCTCAGTTAAAAAAGAAATCAATAAATTAATGTTTGGAATTCTGCATACTGTTTTATAGTTTGTTTGCATGTTTGTTTCACTGAAATCTTTTGACTATTATAATTGAGCAGTCAAAATGATAACAAGCCATTCCCATTAATAAAGCTCAGGGCAGAATTATTGGCAAGCCCACATTGGCCAGGTTAGTCAAACACCCTTTCTATTTTAATTATTATTTTGTGGTTACCGTGAATTAAACTAAGAGAACTTCAGTTCAGCAGTAATTGTCTTATTTAATAGCTTGAGTTTGTTTATTTTGAATTTGCCCAATTATATTTTCGTCATCAAGATTAGTGTTTGGTTTTGACTCTATATATAGGCCTCATTTCAGCTCAAACTTAACTTTTTAAAAATGCATGACTGTTCGTAGCTCACCAAAACTCCTTGTTTGGTCAACCTAACTGGTTTCAGATTCCACAACAGAGAGCTGGGAGATTAATGTTTAATCTTTTCTTTTTTTGGTTTTGCTGTCCCCTTGTTTCAGGAAGTGGGTTTAGGAATGAGGCAGAGCCTTAAAAACAAACCCTAAAAATGTGCAGCTCTGGTGGGGTTATGGTACAGCAATGTCTTAGCTTTAAAATCTAAACATTTGGATCATCTGTTTTCAGTACTACACACACTAATAGCAACCAATGGAATTGTGGGTCTTGACTAATGCATACCATACCATCTGTAGCAGTCGATGCAGAATGCTGTGCAGTTTGATAGCATGGTATTGATGATCCCTGGCATTGGACAGGCAACAGTGTTAAAAATGGTTAAAGGTTAAGTGGGTTAAAAAAAGCCATCTGTCTTTCTATCCGTCTGTATTTCAGCAGGACAATGCCAGGCTCTTCCTAAATGAAAACACTGTGATGTCAATGGAGAAAAACACTATTAACCTAGATAAACCTGATGTTCATTAACAGAGTGAGCTCTTTATGGTGTACCAATCGGATTGGTAATAACCCTGCTATGATGAAATTGATAGTAGATATTCTGGTACTTGAAAACTACATTTTAAAGGGCTGTGCTTTTCACTGAGGATATCCATAGTGGGTATATACTGGGTTTGATAGAATTCCTCAAGTTAAGGCAGGGGATTTTTTCCACATGTACAGTATAGTGTAGCAACTGTCAGTCATATCTTTTAGCAGTACCAAGCTCAAACTTTGTAAACAGGAAATTACATCACATGCCCTTGCTTCACTGTCAGGACAAACGGAAATCCTTAACCAGGGGCGTTACTTTTTTAAATTTCGAAATGACTAATTCTGTTAAAAATGAGTAATCCTGCACCCCAGTGCACACACTTACTTGTAAGTGATGATAGACAAGCAATAGGGGAACAGTGTTGCCAATGAACGACCTATTGATGAACTATTAACCCTTATGGAAAGATGATGGAGCGGAGTCTATACTACGTTGGAAAGATACATTACTATCCTGCACACAAAAATAGACATAGTGACAGAGGATGTTCCTAGGTTCCTGCTGTGCCAAAAGAGTCATACTCAATTAGCAGAGCAGACTCTATTTCATATTGCTTCACTCAGCCAGCTACCGGAGAGACTTTGTTGTATATTTACACCAGAGCTTTGCTGAGCATGACAGAATACAGCAGGAGTGTCTCCAGCTTTGCTGCTCACCTCAAGCATGATGATGTCATCGTGTAGACTGTTGCTGAGAATGTGCAGAGCCGGTGTGGAGCTGGAAGAATTTTTGGGAGTACATAACCATGGCAAATAGCTGCTAGTTATCTGGCTGTGATAATTTTGTGAAGTGATTTTGTCGTTTCTTTTCGGTCCTGACCGAATGTGTGTCATGTATTGTATCAGAACGTCTTTTAACTTCTATGCCTGTGGAATCGTCTGCTTTTAATTCCACCAGTATTCCCACGGCAGACACTTCTTCTTCAGTGGTCTTATTTTATAATTCCTTTTCATTTTATATAACAGAATGCCTGCATGCTGCTGGCAAACACAGCTAAAAGTTAGTGGATTCAATACTATGTAATTCAGTGTCATTGGCAATGTGATTAACCTGGGTGAAGTTCTCGGTAAAGAAAAAGCATTTTAGTTGCAGGGGTCCCCAGACTCGCCTAGTAAAACACTGCTGCTAGCGTGCAGAGTCGGTCTGTGTTTTACTAATGGTTAAAACTGTTTACCGCTGTGTGCTTTCCACCAATCCAGGACTAGGTGTGCGGTTAGAGTTAATAAACCTCATAAACCAATACAAAAACTATCCTACTGTAGTCTGCTCTGATATTACCAAATTTGGTTAGGCTTGAAAGTCTTAATGGTTATTTGGTAATGTGAGCTCCTGCTTCCTAAACCCAGTCTGTTACCACAAGGCCTTCCGTTGCTTAGGCCTCAATTAACTGTCAGGTATAGATTTACTTTCCCGCCATCTGGTCTGAGTGTCGAGATGAAAAGTGTTTTTTAGCATACAATCTAGCATTAAGTCAACCATCCAAACATCAAACAGAATTTTAAACTATGATAAACTAAGACACATATTTTCCATAGAGTTTAGTTGAGCTTTTAATTAACGTTTTCAAAAGGAGTACGTTAAACATTTATGTTACAGGCAACAAATGCCACTTTTTAAAAAAAAATTTAAACAACAGTCTATGTATACAGGCCACGGATTGATCCTTTGAGGGTTTGCTTGTGGCCCATGGGCCTGAGGTGTCACAGCCCTGTAATAAACAAACCTTAATTACTGTGCAGTAAGGACGGAAATTGAAACTTAGGTTTTAAATAATGTTTGGCATTGTTACCTCTGATTTTTAAACTTTGGCAGAAATTGAGACATGACAAAGAGAACTGTGTCTGAAAGAAGTGGTTTCCTGGTTCTTTTAAACGATTTAGCTGAAACACAGCCACGGAAATCCTGGTGCTAAATTAGAAGGGTTATTAAGAACAGCAGCACCCTATCCTAGTTCATTTCTAATCGTACCCATTTGTGGTGCTTTTGTGAAACATCTTTAGTTTTACACTTCAAATCATGTTAGTGTAGCACAGGGTTCAAACTTGCATCAGAAACAACAAGCAGTGATTCCTCTGGCTTATTAAAATGTTCGGAACCCTGGTAATGAAATCACTGTCCTTTTCAATTGCATTGACTGCTTCGGCAGACCAGACCTTATTGCAGAAACTGGGGTGTCTGAATTCCGTTTTCAGTACAGTGTTTGTTTCTTGTCCTGCTGTGATATTCCCACTTAAATTATGAATAACCCCATTACAAGAAATAGATATTAATACACCTGCATAACATACAGGAACAGTGAAGCACATATTCTTCTTTAAGCAGCTAGCTGGATTATATGGTACCTTACTATTTTAATAGTTATTAAAAATAATGCTCATCTCTCTATAACATGTGAAAGGTTTGGCCCCCAAAACCAGATTTTTTTAGAGGTGTGCTGAATTACCATGGATCTTCTGCTGGAAATCTTTAATTTGATCAACAATGTAATGGTCTTCGGAAGTGGTCGGACTGGGCTCCAATATAGTCATGTCCAGTTTTTGTTTTCTAACCAGCCTTAAAATTCATGTACGTAGATATTGTTATATTGTTTGGTTGCCTGATATACTGCACATTGAAAAATGTGCCTCCGAGCCAAATCTCAGAACAGACTAGAAAGCAATACACACAAAATATTTACGGGTTGGAAACAAAAAACCTGAACTGGAATGTCCTACAAGAGTTTCTCATTATCTAAAAGGGCCGCCTATCAGCTCTGGACAACCAGCTAATAAACATGTTAATATGCATTATTTATTGTTCTATTGTTAGTTAGTACTGCAAACATCAGTGCTGTATCGGTTATTAATTCCCATTCAGTCGTATATTTGAAATCGGTTCAGATTGTTAATGTTTAGCAAATTTAAATCAGGCTTTTATTAGCAGGTGTCTTAATCACAATCCAGAAGCAGTCGTGGTTTTAGAACTTTATTGTATCACACAATGCTGCCTGTTGCATCGGTTTATAAAGACCTTAACGTAGCTCAAAATGAACAACGTTTGTTAATAATTAATAAACTAAAAAAGTGAGCCTTACAATAAAGCAACAGGAATACACTATAGATGAGGTAATGGCTGAAGAAAGACAGCTGTAGAAGATGAATAAAAAGCCATTTATGAAGCAGCTATGGCAAGTTTTAAAAGAAGGCCCCAAGGTGTTCTGTGGTTTATGTGTACACATGAAGATTCATATTTCTCGCATGTTTTAAGTGAAGGCATTTGGCTGATCATTACCAAATGGTTAATTGTTGAAATCTGTGAGCTGTGCAGTGGCGTAGCTTGTGCAATCTGGTCGTGCTAGCCACAACAAACCAGCAAACTTCCAGTTTTATGGCATATCGTGGTTTAGTGCTGTTCATGCATCTGTGCACAAGTTCATCTCAGATATGCTGGGCAACAGAGGAGCATTAATTCATATTTTACTGATTCTTAAAGGCTTTCATGTGTACTGTGAATTGTTGAAGTTAGTCAGTTATTGATTTTGCTATCTTTCAAAATACATTGCTGTAACATATTTCAGATGTTTTTAAACATACTGTATGCTTTAGTGGTATTGCTAAAAAAAAAACAACTGAAACTTAAACATGTTATCAGTTAACATTGTACAGTGTAGTTACTCTCATTTCTACTTGCTCAGTTATCCAGTTATATATATCTATATATATATATATATATATATATATATATATATATATTATATATATAATATATATATATATATATATGTGCCAACATACATGAAAGAGATCTCATAAGAGCCATGGGGTTTATAAAAAGGAACATTTTATTTAACACCATTTCTTAAAACGTTGTACTGTCTATTGATTGCAGCTGGTGTCAGTAATAGTAATATTCTGATAACAGTGAAATATCTCAAGTAAAAATCTGGTGGCCTAAAGAAAGAAATGTAGGTTTTGAGAAAAGCAGCAAAAACATTCCTGTTTCTCTAGTAGATTCAATAAAAAAAAATAGTGCTATATACCTATTTCGTGACGCTATTCGATCAAACTTGCAGATAAAAGGCAACAAGCCTGCTATAGCTATGAGGTTCAAACTCAGTGTAGTACTGTATTTAGCAGAAACACAGAAAAACTTCATTTAGCCAAAAATCTGACTTTTTCTGACTGCAAAATAGATACTGTAATGTGATCGCCAGTGCTCTTTTACAGTTTAAGAACAACACATCTACTTAATATATAGAGTACAGGTATTATATAGTAAAATACTGCAGTTAACACTTTAACAGAATGGTCCACATTGCAAGACAGCAGATAGCAACATTGATTTGATATAGGATTACATGGTGTGGTCACGGGTTGTTGGACCCTCTGTTGAGTTTGGGAAAGTGTGTCTTTGTGCACGCTGTTACTGCTGCAGCATGTAATGTAGTCCATGAATATTGTTATTTGAGTGCAGTCATCCAATTTAAAGGCAGCAAGTGAACGTGAGGCTCATCCAGACACTATCTGCAATAGTGCCGTACACTCCTGTGGCTACCGTAAAATAATATCTATTAATAAGTATCAATAACATTGACTTGGGCTTGCATTGAAAATGCACATCTTTAGGGACTGAGTATCAATATTTCATCATGTTTTCTTTATGATATAGACCGCTATCATCATCTTGGGTGGATCACACCTATAAGAGTTTGTATTTTACAGTGTCAGTTTATATCACACCTTTAGAGCCAGAGATATAATATTTCAGTGGAATTCAAAAAGCTTAACATGTGAATTTGTAACCAAAATCTTCTCTTAATCATCACAATATTATCGTAACAGAACTTTATCAAATATAAATATAAAGTTGTAACAAGTTTAAGTTTAAGTTGTGACATGTACACCTTTGAAAACTTTGGTTTTTTTTTTATATATATATAATATATATATATATAATATATATATATATATATCCCATTATATATATATTATATATATATAAAAAATACCTTCCATATATATAAAGGTCTGGATGAAATTATATATTGCTGTATAACTATCTTTAAATCAATCTGGAGTTCGTCGGTTAAAGTGATACTAAGCAGTGACTGGCCCTTTCAAACCAATGAATGCATGCTGTCTTCAATCAGTGCAGAATTTGGTGCAGAAGATATATGTAGAGGCTTGCAGATTGAGACCATTGTTGTCGCTTGCTTAACTATGTCCAAATATTTGGAGGTTATTTTTAATATCATCTTCTTTTTTTTTTAATAGTATTCAGCCTTTGCAGATGTCTGATATAAAAATATAAATTGATTGAATAATTAAAAAAACAATATAAGATACTAAGTGTGTGCAGAAACTACAGGTTTACTTTAAGCAACACGGAGCAGTCAGAAACATTAGCTTAACAGGAAATAGTATCAGCATCTCAAGGTTATTCAAAGGCTTCTGTTTCTTTTTATCTGTAGTTTTTCATCCTTGCCAGGCTTTTTTGTTTCTTTTTAATATCTAAAACTCCCAATGTCCCTTTTCAAATGCACCTCAGTACCTTACAGCAGCATGGATAATTAGATTAGTTTGGTAACTCTCTTAATCCTCAGTGTCACTAAATTCAATAGGAATTTCCACCCCTCCAGATCTGATGCAGGAAGAAAGTGAAGACTGCTTTAAAACCATAGTTTGGAGAACCACTAGTTCATGTTCTCCTTGATTCTAGGTTGGGTTACTATAGACTTGGAAAGGTAAGCTCGGTGGCTAGTTTTCTGTTTCTTCATGTGGGCTCACTGTATTCTGTTAGCAGTGCCTGACCAAACAAAAGCACAGGCTTTGCTAGGGTGCTTATTTAAGCTTTAATACCTTTCACCTGAGTAATTTCCAGAGGTCCATTTCTTGGAAAATCGGTCTGTAATCATACACAGTGTGTGGAAGGGGAGTGGGGTATCTCAATAAAGATCTTATGACAATTATTGTATTGTTTTTGGATTTTAGGTTTTGTACTCACTGTATAGGCATTTATTTTCGTGTATTCATGTTTTTTTTTAATTTTATATATATATGAAAATACATTGCATTGTGTTACAAGGAAGGAATTCCCTGTGTGACGTCTTGCTTTTAGCACCTGCTGTTGCAGTACTGTTGCATCTCACTTGGATAGATCTCACATGATTTGAATTGGTGTGAAAAAGAGGGTAGAGTATGTTCCTTATTCATAACTGAGCTGCTGTATGAGCATACACCTGCCACTTTGTAGGCAGGCACGAGGCATTTTTGTTTGGCCGTAGTGACTGGGCTATATATAGAAATATCTATACAGTCAACATTGGTTGACTCGACTGTTGGATAGCTCAACACCTTCGCTTAATTCGACAGACAGTCTTGGTCCTGAATTTTCTCCATATAAAATACCAGCTGAAGTTCAGCTTTGCCCAGGCAAATTCAATATTTCAATATTTCAAGCATGACAAATTGGGGAACGGTACTGTGTTAATCAAAGCACAGTAGGCACTAACTTAAAAGGCTATCTTGGCCATGATCCAAGAGGTTAAACAGAATATAAATTATTCAACACATAATTAAAATTATTAAACACGTTATCCATTTTATTTTTGTATAATAAATAGCTGTGCTGTCAACTTGCTGAGAACACTACTTCAGTTTTATGCTTATAAAAAAATGTGAGTGCAAAATAGCAAAACCGGCACGATATAACAAAAAAGCATAAGGCTGAAAACTGAGACAATCCCAGTTTCCCCAGGACATCTGGTAACTTTAAGCATTGGGTTCAACCCAGCCATTAAATATTGACATCAGTGACTTTTACCCTTCTCGTCGTTCACTGTGGTAGAGTACAGCAAAATGTAAAAGGGTAAAAACATAGTGAAAGGCAAACCACAAACAGATAACTGTAACATTGCAAAAAAAATAAAAAACATGTAAGTATTAAAAACATAAGAACAGCAGGGGAAACTTATTCGAGAAGGTGAAGATGAAAAGTTAATCGAAATACTGATGTTGTTTTAGCAATTTGAGCGAGAAGGGCTGATTGAGGAAAGTAACATCTCTGACAGTGTTTGGGAGTTTCTGTTTCTCTTCTAGCATTTAAATGGTGGCACTATTTAGATCCATAACCATTAGAATCAATTGAAGTAACCCTGTCATTTATCTAAAACAAAAATTGAAGCAAGCCCATAGAAAATAGGTTGCCTGTCCAAATGCAAAAAAATAAAACACTGGCAATTAACATATTTCATTAATAATGAGATTTCGCAGTAAAGTGAACATGAAAGTGACACATATTTGAGTGTTTGTGAAGTAGTCATGATTTTCTGAAGAGTTATTCAAAGATGGAAAATTAGTGGACTCCGCAACAAAAATACTGTATCCCTGTCTAGCTTGTGATGAAGTGCTCCGCTAATAGCTAATGCTTCTCCTTGATGTTCTGCAGTATACAGGCCCTATACCGGCAGAGAGACAGCCTCCGATGTCGCGGAATGAGACCTCCCCAAGCAGGGCACCTCAGGCTGGCAACCAGCGACCCAACACCTGCTGCTTCTGCTGGTGCTGCTGCTGCAGCTGTTCATGGTATGTCATGCAGTGTATTTACTCTGAACTGCGGCGCATGTGTAGCAGGTAAATATACCTGAGAAGCTGCTTGTAATGCATGTGAATTTGACATGCAAACAAAAATGAGTTTGTTAACTGGCTTTATAAACATGCTCAATATTCACTCATGCTTCTTGCTGCGTACTGGCTATTGTCTAGTTTGGCAGTGCCCTTGATCATCTTAGGATCTTGGTTAGACATCATTTTGCAGCATTTTTGTAAAGAAAAATTGTAAAAATGGCAAAAAATCCAATACGTTTCAAAGGAGCTTTTTATTTAAACTAGAAGAGCAATTGACTGTTAGTCAACGGAATGAAGTTGAGGTAGTGAAATGTAATGACCCTTTTGTATTCAAAAATATAATATAAAAAGAAACTTGCAATAATATATAGTACACAGGTGGCAAAAACAAACTGACTCTTATCACTTCTTACAGGATGATCAGCAGAAAGTGGTGAGAATGTTATTAAAAAGTGTGCTGTTAGACTTGAACCCATGACAGAAATGTTCACCCTTCAGTGCTCTGCATATGCTGTACACATTTGCGATCATTTTTTTAGATTTCCTTCCTGCATAAGCATATTACTCAAAAGGAACAGGTAAATAAATGTATGGAGAATGCCAGCTGACAAAAGGATAAATATTTTACAATAAAATTAATTCCTCCTACTATACTTGTTTGTAGCTTATGTCAACCCAGCTACGTTCAAAAGTACAAATGACCCGGGTCGGTGGATGCAATATACTATAGAAACAAGACGTGCAATATACACTATAGTATACAACAGGTTTGGCAAAAACAAACTGACTATCATTATATTATGAGAAATTATGACACCCATGAAACAGAAAATATAGATATGCCGATATTTTTATTTATATACTATATTGGTAACATACAATTTAATTTTTTAATTATACTAAATATGATATAATCTATACATATAGCTTCCCCCGACTTAAAACAACTGAACGTTTAGTCAGGGGCAGTATGTCGACTCATACTTTCTAATACCCCTCCGTTCGATTATCTTGGTGCTTCTGGTTTTAACTGTCCTTCGATGCCTTAGTAAAACATATACTGTATATATAATAGAGTTAGATAAGGCTGGTGTACTGTCCCTTAGCTTCGGGGTATATAATATTTAAATATAGTTGTCCAAAGCGAGGTTAAACACATGTGGGGACTTGTTCAATGGTCCCTGATGGGGGGCTTTCACTTGATACTGGTCCTGCTTGACTTGACTTGTATATTTCATACAATGTTTGGCAGTATTGAAACGAAATGTTAAATAACTAGCAGCCGGTATTGGATGCACCCCTGTGCGAGGGTGTATCTGAAGGTGGGGTTGAGAAAATGCAGAGACATGTCTGACTGAACTGGAAATCAACAGGCCTGCTGAAAGATAAAGCCCACTGATAAACCCCCATTGACACACACGGCTTGAGCATCAAAGCTCCCTGCTCCATAACAGCAGCCAGACAAGAAAAACCACACCCACAAAAGTAACCGAACTAGAGCTAAACAACTGAGACGTTCAGTTGAGGACGTTTTTAGAAGTAGTACAATGTTTTTCTACTTAGGTCATTTGTGTTTCTTTCCCCTTGGTGGAGAATTAGATCATAATATAAATACATTAATTGGTGTGTTGTAAATGCTCTGCTTTGTATCATGGCTGTGTTACATACAGTAGTAGTAGCTGTACATTCTTTAGCTGAAGGGTATTTACACTTCATTCAGTTTGCAATGAAGAATTACAAATGTGGGGAGGGCAAACAGCAGTGTCTGATGGTGCTTTACTCCATGTACTCTACTGTACTGTCCTGTGCTGCACTGTGTGACAGAAGTCTGGCCAACTGAGGTTAGGGAAGGAGCTTCTGTAGATAAATCCCTTACCTCTAACCCCAAGTTGTGTGTCAAAGTTACTTTTAAAAATAAAATAAATGAACAGCACCATAAATTAAGTCTATTTTAAGTTGCTTTGTCCCTTCAGGACACTTTTGATAAAACAAGGTTTATGTCAACAAGCAATAAAAAAAGGAATGTATTTATATATCCTACAATGTCTTGTATCCATTTTACTCTTTTTAATAAGAAACCTCAACTCAGCCTCAATCTTCAAATTCCATCAGTGAGCTTTGGCTTGAGACATCTTGTGCATGCTTCAGAAATCTGGATGTCCCCTGAAGTCTTTGGCATGTTATTGGCAGTGACCCATTTGGCAGTCTTTGCCATTCCTACTAGCTTGAAGAAAAAAGACCCTACTGTCTCTGAAGTCATCTATAATGTTGCCAAAACTCTTGGGAAATTACAAAATGTTTTCTTTTCAGAGTTTCTACTGCCAGATTAAATTAATAAGATATGCAACAATAACAAAATAACCCTTCGCTTTGTCACAGTCATCAGGTTATGAAACAAAACGAAGAATATCTGGGGATGTTTTCTTTATTCACGCAGCTATAGCTCATGGGTGATTTGAACTCTGATTAATTAAATACAGTTTCATGTTCATGAAATGGTCATAGGCTGCTTTCTGTGGCTGCTCTGTGAACATAGCTTTAGAATGTCAACCTACAGCCAGACAGACCGCTGGCCAACTGAATATAGTTATAGTAGATAGTTTTATTGCTGCAAGCATATACACTACATAAGAACATTTTCACAGGAACCAATCCCATCCCATAGACTTTAAGATTTAATATTCTGATATTAGCAACTGTCTGCCGCTTAATGACAACTTTTTTTACACTTTCTATGGCTACTGCACGCACATGAATACATCGCGCAGACGCATTGCAACATCAATTTATTTATCAGTTTTCATAACGCAGCTGTACATTTATCTATAGCCGATAGAGTTCGGATCCTGGAGGCACCACGTGTATCCCGCATTTTGAAATTGGCTGCAAAGCTGCACGCAAAATTGAGAGTGATTTACAGCTGGAGGTGGCGAATGGTAAAAAACAAACATTGGACAACTACATTTATAATGATGCTTCTGTATTAAATGTAAGCCCTGAATACCAAGTGTGTTTACTGTTTTTAAGGGTATTGCTGGTACGTTGTTGAAGTACTGTGTATACAATACAGTACTTTTTTGTTTGTTTGTTTTACACACCCGTGCAGTATTAGTAAACAGTTGTTTGTTCTGATATTTGGTGTTTTTTGTGTTAGGGCTAACACTGTTTAAAACGTGTATTTCAGTGCACTGTTTCTACAACTATAGTATACATCTTTTTTCTATATACATACACTTGAAAATGTTTATTTTCGGATTCGGTTAATAACACCTTTTTGCTGGGAACCGAGAGGTTGCTAATAAGCGGTATCTACTTTATCATAGGAGCAAAAATAGATTGAACTATTGCCCTCACATCCTTACACCATAGGGCAATAGTCTCAGTCTGTCATGTGAATGGTTCACAACACAGTCAGTCCTGCTCCTTTTCAAATTGAGACCCTCCACCTCCACTCCACTCCAAAGCAACAAGATAAAAATGGCTTTTTTATTTATATGTATTTATGTTATTTAGTTATTGAATTATGCTGTATCAGCTATATTTAAATAAAATACTGTAAAGCAGTAAATATTTGCGACCAAAATACTTGGCTGATCACACTCATAAAACCTATTTTGCTCCAGAAATGTTGCCGGCCTGTAGTATATTAATTCATTATATGTACAGCACTAAGATATTGTTGGCAAAAATGTTTATGTTTATTTCATACGTGAAAAATACATAATAAAAGGCTTGCAGATATTTCTGGCTTTACAGTATGTAAATCCAGCTTTGCCTCTCTTATTATTTTGACCAACTCATATATTAAATATGTACTGCGGACTCAGCTAATAGTGGAAAATGATAAGCCCCTCGGGAAGACAGTTGTTACCTCCAGGGTGCAGTGCCCTCAGCCAATGGCATTTTAGCTTTATTTAAGATAAACTTATTTTACTGTAGGGGTAGTGTTGCCAGTGTTGTTGTGTTTAAACTTCTTTGTTAAGGAAGTAGCTGAGCTGACTATCATGCCCTTTTGCAAAGGTTGAACAAACCAAGCCCAGAGAAAAAGCCGTGTGTTGCAAACAGGAACCGTTGTTCATTCTGTGGTTTGTGATTGAAAATGAAGTGAGTAAAGATTCAGAGAAGTAAAGCAGTTAGCACACATATCAAAGCAGAACTCGACCCTGCTGCAACATACCCACTTTAAAAAAGCAATAAAGGAACAGCCCAAAGGGTGTTGGGTGTGCCCTTTCCATCTCTTCATCTCAGAAAGGAAATCCTACTCTTCTTTTACTGTCTCAAGTGTGCTTAAATCTGCTTATCCTTTTTAAAACCCACAATGGGCACGCGATCAAATCATTACAATATTGGAACAAACACGGTTACCTTGTTATACAGTGTAACTGTTTAAATAATAGACACAAACTTTTGGGTTCTTATGGAATTACATCTACATTAACCAGTCGCCATGATGGACTGAGCATTTGTTACTGCCTAAGCAGTTTATTCAAGGAAACTCCCTCGATTTTTGATATTGAAGAAATAAAATCTGTTCTGGATAGACCTGCCTATAATACAGATAATACAGGTAGTGCTGTATATGTTGTTAATCCTTCCCTACTACAGATTGCATGTTTCTCTTGATTATAGGCTTAATCGAAGACTCAACCCAGCCAGACAGGATTAGTAAGTGTGCTGTTATTTCTTAATGTCGTTTACTACCTTTCAGTCTTACTGTTAGGAATGAAGATGAGAACCGGCCACGAAAGAAGCCCCAGGAGACCAAACTGGAGACCATCCCAAACTGTGAAGCTTGGTGAGCCCAGACATTCTTCTCTTTCATCTTTTTCAGAGCATAATCTTTTTGGTATGTAAGTTGCAGTCTGTTTCATATGAAAGACAAAACATATCGGTACTCATAAAGGGTGTTTGCTTTTTCTGTAGCTTCAGAGGTCAGTGGGTGAAATTTACACAGTTCTGTTATCGCAGATTTTTGAGGTTGGTCAAGTTCTTACTTACCACTCCTCTAGAGGCTAAAGGTATACTTAGATCATCTAAGGGTACATTAGGACTCACTCTTGGACTATCAGCATGATGGATTTTTCAACAGTTGTATTAACTGTTCTTGTTTAGCACCAAACCAACAGCGGAGGAAATGCGTCTTTGGGCACAGTCCTTCGACAAGCTGATGAAAAACCCGGCAGGAAGGAATGTCTTCAGGGAATTCTTACGAACTGAGTACAGTGAGGAGAACATGCTGTTTTGGTTGGCATGTGAAGACCTTAAAAAAGAAGTTAACAAATCAGTCACTGAAGAGAAAGCACGGATGATCTATGAGGACTATATTTCTATACTGTCACCCAAAGAGGTAATACCAAGTTTAATACTGACTTTTAGATGTAAAGGGGGGCGGGGAGTCAGTACTCTACAAATATTAGATTAATACTCTACAAGTCGACGTTTGCCAAATATTGAATCTCTAACTGATGCGGCAAAATGGCATCTGGAAAAACTGCTGAAATAGCAAGTCACACGACGCACAGGATATTGGACAGACTAGGATAGAAACATTAGGAGCTTGTTGATGATATTAACGACCCTTTAGGTCTGAGTGACTCGAGCAACATGTTCTAGAGAGACCCATCACATAGACAATAAAGCAGTTTGAAGGGAAGTAGATAAAGACAAAAGTAGTTCTGTCTCCAAGGCTAATCAAAAATACAAGGAACAGTTTCAAAAAGAGCATTACTTTCAGTTCCCTCAGTTCCTTGTTTGTTTTGCTGATTAAGTGTTTAATATTTCTAGTCTTCTTTGCATCCCCTAGAATTATGTTTAAAGCTGCAGTGGCCTACAAAGCATGCTCTTTAGTTAAAAATGTAATTTCTGTGTGGGGTCTGTTGAAAACATTATACGGATCACTCATCAAGAAGCAGCTTCTTTCTCCCCTAGCTTTTGAGGTGTTTTTTTTTTTGTTTTGTTTTTCCCACAAAAGCATGGACAGATCTAAAACATTTTAAAAAAATTAAATAAAAAAAAGCGCCTTTTTCAAACCTTTTTTTCAGAAATTAACAATGAACCCGTTTACATACAAGGGGCATGTGTGTCCCACAAATAAAATTATGTTCTTTCTTGTTTTTGCAATGAGGTGCGCAAAATAGGGTTAACAGTTGGTTGGATATGGTCACCCAAATGGTCAGTTTTCTCATGATACTCGAGTCACTTTGAAAAGTATTTTAAGAAGAAAACTGTTTGAACAACCGCTCAATTCCTTGTATACCTTAAGGGGTTAAAAAAATATGCTCATAAGCACTGGAGAAAAAAGCTTGTAAAGTGTGGAGCGTGGTGTTTGTATTTTTCTCCAAATGTCTACCTATTAATTTAAACCACTGGAGCAACAGATTAGCAAACCTGCTATGTAGGTCTCTTGCGCCTTCATATTTCCCTTTCTTATCTGCATTTCTCTTTGTCTCCAGGTAAGCTTGGATTCCAGAGTTCGCGAAGTTATAAATAGGAAAATGCAGGACCCAACATCTCACACTTTTGATGATGCGCAGCTTCAGATCTACACGCTAATGCACAGGGACTCATATCCTAGGTTTCTGAACTCCACTTTATACAAATCTATGGTTCAGAGCACCTCACGCTCATCTTCGGAGTCATAGTGGCCCTTTGTACCCGCTGCACAACCACTGAGGAGAATCCAGAACCTTTGGAGTTCATTTTATAGCCCCTTTTAATGCATCATGTCAGAATTGCTGATCTACAGATTAACTGGAAGATACAGGGTCATCATCACATGACATTCTTTCTCTCCTCGCTACTACGACAACAACAACAACTACTACTACTACTATTACTACTGATTTCCCTGTTGCCAAATGTGTTTTTAAGGAAAATAGTGACGAAGACTGCAGTAAGACATTGTCCTACTTAGATGATCCTGAGGGGGCAGGTTTTTATTGTACAATGTGTTGTTCAGTCTCCATCAAAATAGGCTCTTGGCACATGCAGAAGCCAGCGCTGAGTGTAATACCACACCTTCCTTGATGGATGGAAGTCTTTCTAGTCGAATTTCAAGTATAAGTCTTACTCTGCTTGGCAAATTGATGGCTCACATATAGAAATGCTAGAAATAAATCCACCTGAGGCATTTGCTGGTATATATAGTATAGGCCTGTATTAAATGGAGATCAAAGCAGTGCTGTTGTGTCTGTGCCAGTGTCTGTATAGACATTTTATTTAATGGGCCTTTAGCACTGCTATATCTATAGAGGTGCTATGTTTTTGTATTTAATTCAGGCCATAGTATTAATAGTGGATGTTACCAGAGAGTCTGCTTTTCTCCTCAAGTCTTTTCTAATAAGTCTTCATGCCCTTTTGTCAATGATTTGCCTCAATCCTAACCCAACAGGATTACCTCTTTTAAAGTAAAAGCCTTAGAATTTAGGGCTAGGGTTCTCTCAAGCCTACTTAGAAGTCCCTGACTTAAACTTCTGAGTTGTTTGCTTCTGGCTGAGTAACTTTATTATGTGCTTTATTTTCTTTTGTCTGAAAGAATTGCGCTAATGATGATTTCGAGCTTTGAGAATCTAGCCCTCAGTGACAAAGTGCTTGAGGCTGATATTGAATAAAAATACATATGGGTTATAAGTACAGTGCTTACCTAACAAATAAGCCTTGCTGATTTACTGTACCAAATAGAGCTGCCAATTATTCATCCAGCTGTTCAAAAGTCCTAGTTTTTTGCATATTTTATACTGATTACTAGTTAGTTCCTCAACAGCTGGGTATCTTTTTTGTACTGTGTACAAAAGGAGAAAAAAAATTATTTTCTCTAAATGGATCCTAAGTTGTTAAGTGATCAGTGTAATATATACCTAATAATTTACCAGTGGTTAATTTATTGATCCTTAACTGCCAACAAACCTATCTTGCCACATCTCAAGATGTCCTTTTATATTTCTGAGACTTGGACTGCCAAAAAAAATTATTTTTCAAAGTAGTTTTTACCACAGGGGTATCATTAGAAAATATTATATTGTCATTATCTGTGAATAACTTAAAAGTTTGTCCAGTAGATAAACGTTTATGCGTCCTGTCTTCTTCGGTTATAGAGTTATTCCTTTTGGAGAAAAAGAAGTCAATAGCATTGTATTTCTGTACGCAATCAAACTTTTACAACACTGTGAAGCACTGTGCATGAGTTTTTAAACTGGTCTTAACTCTTTTTACAAGGACTAAAAAAAAAAAAAACTCTTTTACACAGAGACCGAAATGATAACTTTTAGCTACATTTTGGGTTTGCCCAAAAAAAGGCATCCCAGTGCATGAATTCTAATTATCGAGGAAAAAAAATAATAATAAATGAACCAGGTTATTTCTTTCTTGTAAAATGCTATTCGATAACATTTTCAAATTCAGAACCCCAAAACAGAACACTGACCCAAGTAAGAGCCTTGTTATGTTTACCTGTGTGGCTAAGAGGAGCCTGTTTACAGCGAAGAAAGAATAAAAAAAATGATTTATCAACAAAAATCTACTGAAGATGCATTATCTCTTTTCCTTCCGCATAATGTCAGATATAATATATAGTATGGTAGATATTATAGGTTCAATATATATTTAGATATGTCGCGGGTTTTGTTTTTCCTTTAGTTTCTTATATATATAGAAGCCAATTACAGCAGAAGGAAAAGCCAGGATACTGCAACTTTATGTGTTTATTATTCTTTTAGAGAAAAAGAAACAACGGTCTTGTTCCGGCTTATGACCGTTTGCGTTAAAGTTAAAGACCCACATTTGTTGTAATATACGAACAAAACACACCTCTATGATATGACACATCATATATAAATGTTTCCCCACCAGGAAAAGCAGGAATACTGCAACTTTATGTCTTATTCTTTTAGAGTAACAAATGCTTCGGGTGTAAAGAACTTATTTTTGTGCTAGAGGATGTATTTCATGGGCACATATATATATATGTGTGTGTGTGTGTCATTTCTTTACTAAATGTGACTGCTAGGCCATGTTAAGTACAGTGACGATTTCCTGCTACATGTGGGCAATGCAGGAACTGCACTGGAAATTTAGTCAAAGGCTAGAGATTCAAAAAAAGCCCCCTGGCCAGTTATCATTTTTTATACATCTGTGAATATAGATGCCCAGTTTCTGATTATCCATACAGCTGTTTTGATTTGCGACCGTGCACAATGGTGTTATGTTGCATTTTGTAAGTCACGATCCACTGCAGTCGATGGAGGAGCTGCTTTTTATTGTGTGTCACCGCGCACAGCAATCATTAATACAGCTGTAAGCATTTGAAATAAAAGCCTGCTGATGCTTGTTCAACGGTAAATCATATTAAACAACAGCCAGCATTAAGGGTACAGGTTTGGTTTCGTGACTTATAAAATGTTTATAGATGCGGTAGAGTGTCATCTTCTGGTTAGATTCTTTTGTCTCCTGTTTGGAATCAGAGCTCCTCATCTCTTCTTAGAGTCGGAACACCTGAGTTCACCCTCTTATAACCAGAAGAGGTTACTTTGTATATAACAAGCAAGGTACGGCACAGTACATACAAGCTGCAATACATAGTTTGAACTGCTTATGGAAATTGAAAATGAAAGCACATGCACTTAGATACTATGTAATCATATACACTGTACATGTATGCAACTCAAACATGTCAAAGGGGCCTGTTTTAGTGGTCTTAGCAGCAGCATACTGCTATTTTAAATATCATGGTCCTTGAGCTCATGTTCTAACATTATCTTTTTCCATTGTTTTTCGTGAGGGGTCAGAAACTCACCCCTGGAGGGAAAGACACAGACCGGTACAGAGTTAAAAGGGGGGTCAGTAAAATAAGACACTGCAGACAACCACATATAGAAATGGGAAGTTGGATGAAAGTGGTCTTCTGCATCTGGTGGGTAATGCAGTTAGAAACTGGGTTGAACTCTCCGTCATTAATTGTAGTACTGAAAATGTGTTGGGTTGGTATCATTTTATTTTAAAGTCATGTTTTATTTATTTTTTTTCTTAAACAATTGTGTACAAGTTTAACCAAAAGTTCGTATTTGTACCTTTTTCCTCCCATGAAATTTTAAATTTCTGTACTTTGTGGTGAATTTGAGCAGCCATGTTTGGACCTTATTTTAAAGGGTAAAGGTATGATTTGTGTACAAGTCAGCCTTCCATCCGTAATTACTCTTTTGTTTTATAGCTTCACCACCTTCACCATATATTGTATGTAATGTTTTACAACACCATTCATAAGAATTAGCATGTAAGTTTAGCCAGGTCAGAGTGCCATAGAGTATATGTGACCAGTTTCAATCTTTGACCTGACCAGAAGGAAGACTTTTGGACAGTTATTTTATTTTTATTTTTATACAAAGATTACAAATTATGTTTTTAAAAGATTTAAAAACCATAGGACCAAGATGTTGTTTTTTTTTTTTTTTTTTTTTTGTCTTTTTTATTGTTGTTAATGTTATTATTTTAACTTTTAATTTTGTTATTTCGGAAGGTAAGATAACCCAGTTGTGGCTTTCTATTACATTTCAGTACACAGAGGTAGCCCCCCTAAGTAGGGCTGCTGTGACCTTTTCTGGGTTATCTGTAATCCTTAGTAATGACGAATGGAATTCACTCAGCTCTGCTGCTTTAAATGATTGAAATAAAGGTTTTGTGTACAATGCATAGGACAATTACTATGTCAAGACAAATTCAGTGTATGCCCGAACACGCCACAACGTGTGAACATTATATAACATGAAATGAGTGAACAAGGCATACCATCACCCATCCCATGAACATATGGTAAGCGTACAATTTAAAGACGGAAACATAATTTAATTAAGCTGATTTCTATTGAGTATGTGTGGTGTTGGTTACAAGAATGGAGTACCTGTGAGCCTGTTTTGTTAGATTACTTGTTCCCATGTCATATATCTGCCATGTTACAGTGCGTTTCCTAGCATTTTTCATTTATTAAAGTAAACTGAGGAATAATGTAAAGTTTATGTGGTTCTCCTACTTTTAAATGCATTGAGCGACAAGGTACAGACTTGCCAGTTTATATTTTTGATGTATATAAACAACTGCAGAAATGACTTTTAACAGTGTATTCAATTCCCACAGCACAAACTGCATTTATCGTGTTTCTTTTTGGATAGTCAGTGTCAGTTCATATGAAAAAAAGGGTTGAAATAAATATATATATATATATATAGAAATAAGTGTGGAATTTATTCTGAAAAGATGTGTGACAAGGAGCTAGTATGTTGCCTATCACATATTGTAAAATGTTACTAGAAATCGCACTGTTGTTAGATACAAAGGTCCTTCCAAAGGGTTGCTCAACGATTTCTTACATTTAACAGTGGCTTAAATTGGATATGAACGAGATTGCAGTGATACCTCTGTTCCTTGATAAATATATGACACTTATATTTCCAACGTGCATGAGACTAAGCTTCAGATAATAGATATTAGACAAAGAAATTGACTGAAATTTACTTTGGGAAATCACTCCCTTTTTGAAGTGTTATTTGTGCACTTCAGTTGCTTTTTGTGTTTCCCTCGGAGCACCTTCTCATGTCAAGTCTCCTTCGCTCTCTGTTATCCACTATTAATTTTATTCCAATACCTACCAGGGTCCCAGGTCATTAAACTGGAAGCAACCAATGTAAGTGCCTCAGTACTAACAGTGTTAATTCTTGTTACGTATTCCTTTGAACATTTTTTTCAATGTAAATGTCAGTGTTTATACAAATTCAGGTCCTTTGACTCTTGAGCCAGTGTACTTAATACTGTTCTCCAGCAATTAAATGGATCACAAGCAGGTTTTGGTCTGGACAACACGGATCTCAACATTTTTTGTTTCCTGTGTCCAGGCTGGACAGTTGGGTGGGGAGGTCTTCTTGGTAGCTAAATGTATCTGTACTGTATCATTTGACATGTCATATTCCAAATAAAACGCTCCCTCTGTAAGACCACCCCCCAGTCAACCAGACCGAAGACATAATAAATCCAGATTGCTGATGTCGTCGTGTCTTATCTTATTGTATTGGTGGTTTGTAGAAAAAAATAAATAAAACTGCTGATACCTATTGACATAATCCAACCATTTACAAGTTAGCAGCGGGGTTCCGAATAATATAGCATTGTACATCCCCACGTGTTGCTACAACTGTTTAAATCATTTTGCTTTTTAATGTTAACATCCTGACAACTTTTTATACATAAAACATTAGTCTTTTTCAAAGCTCTTTTCAAAATGGCCGCTCTAGTGCACTGGGGTTTGAGATCTGTCCTCTAAATCACTGCAGGAAGAGCGATTTAAAAAACAACAAATGCTCTGGCTTTTCTGTTCCGTACCACATCATGGATCGTTATTGCTGTGTTACCCTGTTTGACAATGTGGGCAATAATCCTGACACTATCAGGGCACTAGAGCAGCCATTTTAAAGAGAGGTTTGAAACACTTTAAATTTATAAGCGTAAATAGTTGTCAGGATGTTAACAATGAAAATACAAATGACAGGTACATTATTTAAATAGTTGTAGCAACACGTAGGGACGTGTTATGCATTTTTCAGAACCCCGCTACTTACTTTTTAAGTACACAGCTCCAAAAATGTTCTGCAATTCCAGCGGGGAGAGAGGGGGCCGATGGCTCTTCATCCCCTAGCCTTGGTTGATATCTGACCCCCTCAGTTGAGGGAGGTTCCTCCCAAAACAGAAAGCGAGTTACTTCCTGTATGACAAGTCCTCTTTAAACATTACAAACAGTATATCAGAGATAAGTGTTATGTGGATTTTCAGCACACATTTCAATGTAATAGTTGCTCTAAATTTCCCCTGTGGAAAATACCCAAACACACAAATGCTGTATTTTCAGTGAATCTTTACAGCGTATGTCTGTCTGGCAGACCTATGTCTTTTGAGGGACTTGAATTCACTCCATGTTTGAACACAGCTTAGCGTTAGGGAGTAAACCATTTAATGTTTTCATATTATATATAATATATATATATATATATATATATATATATATATATATATATATATATATATGAGAAAAAGGTTGATCAAACTATAGATGGTATTACTTTGTAATTCGGATTTCTTCTGACTATATACATTGGGGATATTTTTAAAAGAAAAGGATATTTTAGGTACTTAAAAAGGTAGAAAAGGTACATGTATAGGACTGAACATTTGCAGTTTGACCCTATTGTATTTTATAGGAAAAATGCAAAAATTCAACCAAGTTTGGGGAATGTAGTATAGCAGAAGTTTGTGTGAATGTGTACTCTCCTGTCAAAGCACACCTGCCCTAGTACATTTACCAGTGGCAGGCATTCTGTAATTGATAAGATACCAGAATTGTGATTTGAATCAAGCGATCTCACTCAGTGGACTCTGAAGGTTCATGGACAGTTTTAAAAGGGTTTCACCTCAGCTGAACTGCGTGACATTTGAATACACTTTACTGTTTGGAGGAGTAACTTTTAAAGAAGGAAAAATGGGGGAAAGGATGCTGCAGCTTTGGAATGTTTAATTTTGCTGCTATGTTCCCAGTTCAAGACTCATTTATTTAAAATAATTTATGGGGAAGTCAACTTGTTTTTAAAACAGATTTATTTTATGAAGGCCCCTTTTTTATTTCACAATGACTGTCTATCCTCCTTACAGGACCTATTGTAGTTTTGCACCGTGCCAACTTTTGTTTCTACTGTTTGAAAAATAAAATTTTAAGTTAACTACACAGTCTTATGGTAGTTTTATTCACTTATAAAATGCACATTTTCTATTTATGTTTTTCAAAATACAATTATTCAAAAGAAATACCAGCAAAGAGCACTGTGTATCGGCATTGTCTGTTGAAGTGTAACTTGAACAATCCATGCAGGACTAAACCATCTTCATTAGATATACATTCTTTTCTATATGGAGCTGGCACACAGAAAGCATGGCCAGGGCTGGAAATATGCCATTGTAATTTAATCCTCTTTAATCCTTTTACGATTTTACTGTCATTTTAAATTATACACTACTGGGATTGTTACCAATACCATAGGCTAGATTAACTATGCATTCCTCCAAATACTGTAGTTGTATTTATTTTTTTTAATTATTTTATAAAAGGTGCAACAAATTTATTGTTAGAAAGCCATGAATCACAAAGCCAGAGCCCTTGCATTAACATGTATGGTGTGGTAATTATTACACATCTTGGGTAATAAAAATATGCAAATTTAGGACCTGGCAAAACAAAAGCATGGAATGGAATGACCCTTTGCAGCAAGCCTCTGCCATAAATAATTTGTAAGAGAGTATTGTCCTGAATGGCTTGCTCCTTTTATATTAGCGTGTATCCCTGCTGAATTGAAAGCCCTGGGTCTTGGGAAAGGAATTAGTCAGCCTTTTTGTTTTCTAACCAAATGTGTTTTTCCCCCCACTTGAAAAAAATGAGCAACTCAATCCTTGGCTCAGTCAAGGCCACAAAAGGGGCCAAGTTATAAAAAAAACAAGAGGGTAACAGAGCACAGATTTAATACACCCAGAAACACAAACACTGCCATCTAGCAGAACTAGGAAGAATTCCATATAGTTTTTAGCTTTTGTAGAACAGTTCTGAGACCAGTGGGCAGTAATGCATTCTTCTATTTTTATTTCACCGTGCAAAGTATTGTTGATTTAATGCTGGATTATGTGCTATACAGCAACTGATCATGACTGCCGCCAATTTAATCAATTGTAGTATTAGAACATGCATCTGTCCTACTGAAATACCGGCTACACTCACATTGCAACGCAAGCTCTACCCCCACTCCCATCTTAATTTCAAGACAGTTTATTATGGATTGCATTGGGTACATCCACATCTGTGTGCTTTGAAAATACCACATGATGAAGAAAAAAAAGAGAACAAAGCAAGCTAAATAATGTGTTTTAACCCCCTAGGCTACAATTTTAAATGGCAACAGGTCTATAAAGGCTATGGGCTTCCTATAATACACACACACACACATATATATTATATATATATATATATATATATATATATATATATATACTATATAGAGTATATATATATATATATATATATAGCTATATATTATATACAACCTGCATGCATTGGAGTTGTTTTGAATCAGCATACAATATCAGGAATACTATTCCTGTGCAAAACCACACAGTGGAGAGATCTGAGACAGGTATACTAGCAAAGCAGAGATTGCAATTGTGTGTAAACTTCAATGCACACACCCACTTTTTAAACACTTACTGTACCTAAAGCACTTCTTTCTGTCAGAAGTAGGCTGCTTGGAATTACCAGAGGCATGTGATGAGAAGAAGCAACCTACTTAAATTCTGGGCGATAAGGAAACTAAAACAGTGAATTATTTCAACATAGTGTGCAGACAGATAAAAAAAAAAAGAGTGCTTGTTATGCTTCCTTTGTAATGGGACAGATCTAAAATTTCACTAATGAAGCTATTTTCCACACACAAGGCGTACAGACTGTGAATCCTGTTTTTATTTTTATTAATTCATTTTTGTAATTCACTAGTAACACATTACTGCAACATCACAAGGGGGGGAAAGACAAAGCAAAATAATTAGTAACCAATATTTTATTAATGAAATCTGGCACAGTACCTTGAAAAAGAAAAACGAACAAACAAAAAAAATGTTACCTAAATAATTGAATTATTCCATTCAAAAACTTGCAATTCTAGTTCAAACCATTCATTTTCTTCCAAAGTGCACCATTTGGGATTATGTAAAGTTTTTAGCTCTCATCAAAATGTACTTTTTCAATTCAATATTAGCTACACTTATTATTGGCTACTTGAGTGACACAAGAACTGGAACTGAAAGGAAACGGAACTCTGCAGCCCAAGTTTCCCTCAGTACAGAAATCAGTACTGGACCTTTGATATTATCATGCAACACTGGGCAGTGTTGCATGATGTTACAAAATCTAACTATGCTTTAATAACCAATGCAAATCATTCTGTGAGTAAAGAAAACAAAAAAATGTTGGTTGAAATAAGACGATCGTTTTTTTAAAAAACAAGACAAAGGAAGTATTTACCATCCAGTTGACAAATGTAATTCCTCATTAAAGATGCACAATTTGTTTTAACATTGTTCACCAATGTACTTTTCCTATCATCACTGCAATTGAAAATACTATTTTTTTTTTGTTGTCAATAGTTGATCTTGCATTCAACGCTGAACTTCACTGAAGTCCTAACAGAACTGAAAAAGATATAAAGTTACATTATTAAATAAAGTATGCATGCACAACAGCACTGTTACAGGGCTAATACTACTAAAAGGAAAATAAAACTGAACCACTAGCCCAGATTTGTGAAAAATGATGCTTCACCTGTCAAGATCACAGTACTCGCCACTGAATCCTTCAATTACGCATAGATACTTCAATCCTAAAGTGCAATAACAATTCAGTCCACAGCATCAGCTGTTACAAACTGTCAGATTTCCAGTCTAGATGCATTTCATAAAGCGCCCATCACTGGCTAGTTTCTATTCTTATTTATATTAATCATTTTCTGGTTTTCAGTCATCCCATCTTGGTGACTTTTTAAACCTTGGATGTTTTAAGCACCCTGATGGGCTTCAGCATGTACTGATTAACCTGCCCCTAATGGATGAATTAATAGTTAAGGGCGCTCCTATTTTTCTTACCGACACCAAGCTGCTCTTAAGTGTGGGGGATAGTGTTCAAGCAACCTACCTTCCATCTGTGTCCACACTCGTTGCACAGAACAAACGTGGTCATAGGTTCATCAGCACTGCGGGTTTGCACCTGAGAGTCAGAGAGATAAGTGGCTATAGCATCCCTCACTCAAACCTGGAACACACTGCCCGATGCGACTGGTCGCATCTCAATGGAGGAAGTTGCGTCACATTAAATCTTTGCGAGTGGGCATCACACACTGCCTGATGAAATCGCAGGAAGGGTTCCACAATCAGTGAGTGAATACATGCATGTATTCTCTCTCTCTCTCTCTCTCTCTCTCTCTACAGCTATATCTATATGTGATTTGGTATATATAAAAATGTAATTATTCAAGAGAGAATACATGCAGTGTCTCTAGTCACATGAGCTAATGTGGTGAACTCATTGGTTGCTGACAGACTTGAGTGGGTCTAACACCCTGTCCATTGTGACTGAAAGACCGTGTTGCTGTTGATCGCATCGGGCAGTGCTTTAATTTACAATACAGTAATTCCCAATTACAAGACACACTGGAAAACAGATTCCTGCAATTACATTTCCAGTTAGAAAAGGAAAACATGAATGAACTATGACACCTTTTTAGTAGTATGAAGAAAGAAAAAAATACATAAAAATTGGCACGTACAGCTATGGCCAAAAGTTTAGCATCACTTACAATTTTAGGATTGACCCAATTTATATAAAAAAAAAGAAAACATACAAACATAATTTAGGTTTTTAATTTAACATCATAAAATAAAACAAACTATAAAATGTTATCGCAAAAAGTCTATCGGAGGCCATAATACTAGTAGTTCAATGTTAGATTTCGAAATGTCACATTTTGTCAGTTTTTCATTAACTACATAGCGGTATCTAACTCAATCTGTTAACGTAATATTATTCAGCGATATTCATTTGACTTTACAAAGCAAAATGTGTTAATTCTATAGGGTGATGCAAAACATTTGACCATAGCTGTACAGTCATATGTTAGCAGGAACAGGGGCAGAACTGTACCTGTGTGTAGGTGCAGTTCTTCTTCTTGCACTTTCCACACTGAAATAGGTCAGTCTCCGTGCCGCCAGTCTTAGCCAGCTGGTGCTCTCGGATCGACTCCTTTGTCAGGGCTTTCCTAACCTCCTTCAGCTCTGCACTGGCCATCTCCTAAAACAAACATGTCCAGCAATTGTAAACATATATCCTTCTCACCTTTACATCTCCAAGTGTTACAGAACCTCCTCCGGCTGATTTATGGTGCACGATCATGAACTTCAAAAGAGTCAACAACATGAAAAATCTAATGCTGCAATGCAGACAACATGGGGCACAGCAAAGGTCATGTAATGCATCTCTTGTGAACTTTGCAGGGTGTTCTGTAACACTTTGTGACCGTTGAAAAATATGAGACGTTCGCTGAAAACAAGAAGCTCTCCTTTTCATAGTTTACAAAACAGTCTTACCAGACAATGGACTGTAAAAGGGGTAACATATTACTTTGACACTTAAAAAAGGCAACTTCATTATTTTAGATATGCAGACTACTATCATGGGATTTACATTTATTTCAATGAGCTGCGTGTATGCAGAACTTAATATAAATATAAAAATGTCTTTACACCACTACCTCACGTTTAAAAAATTAACCACCCAGCAAAAAATGGCTAAAAAATGCAATTACATTTCATCTTGTATATTGTAGCCAGAAGACTCCTGAATGTACCCTCTTACGCCCCCCAATACCACAGGCGGAACATGGTATTGCAATTACACATTACATATCATAAATCATCTGTAACATTATTACAAAAGCAAAAAAACAAAAAAAAAAAACTGACTCAATATCAAAAACGTTGTTTTCCTACCATCAAACAGCGAAAGAACCATCCGAATACGCCATTTCACCACTGAGATATTCCCTTCGCAATGTGTCTAGTACCTTATGGTTCAAAAACGACTTTGATCAACTAGCTTTGCATTTGGCTGCTCTGGCCTTACAACTGTCTGTTGATGGTGAAATCTTCCCGATTACGTTGCAGGGAAGTTCAGAAGCTGTCCAATCATATCTTGACTTTGTTTGTAGCCTAATCCATAGAAGAGTAATCAACGTGCACAAGTAACAGAGCTGTGTGTATTGGAATGAGAACGCAGCGTTACACACAATGTATCAAGGTTCCTTACCTATTATGATCATTTTTAAAATCGTAAAATTTGTAAATCGAACTAAAATGTCAAGCAGTGTTCCAAAGCATCCCCAAAAAAGCCAATTCAGTCTTTTAGACGTTTTGGAGATGGATAGGAGTGAAAGTGATGTTGAAAATGATCATCTTTCTGGGTTGGATGGGCACTGATTCAACATATGAAGCAGCATTTGAAGATGGATTGGTTCCTGTTCAGGATTTGTAAGTATAATGGATCCACACTACATTTATTATTATTATTATTATTATTATTATTTATATTATTATTATATTGAGCACTCTAGGAATGTAAATAGTTAATTTGTTCATTTTGTACAGTTCGTGTTATTAGGTTTTTGTTCAGTTTTATTCATTGATTGAAAAGGAAAATATTTGAAGTAAACAGTTTATTTTGAAAGAAAAATCTCATTATTTTGCTGCTTCACATTTACATACTTTCAAGCAAGTGAGTAACAAAAATACAGTCAGGTACTGAAAATTCAGAGCTACAAAAAAGCCTCAGTAGCAACATTCCCCTTCACAAACACACAGTTATGTGAGAGCAATGTGCCTGACAGTTGTGGCATATGAACTGAGAGTATCTGTCATGCATAATCATCATGGATACATTTTGGGCACCCTAAAGCTCTCCAAAAAGACCACCTTTTGAATTAAATATTGGACAAAAAAATAAGAGAGAATTGTGTTAGGGGCATCGTGCAGCAGTAGGCAACATCCTCCAGAGGTTCTTCTACTCTGTGGATATTAAAGATCCCATAGGCATCTTTCAAGGAAGAGCAGGTGTGACAATCCCAGCATCAATTATATACTGTGTTGGCTTAATCCTTCCTGTGCCTGAGCTCCCTGGCTAACTTGATCTCAACTGTTTCAATAAATATCTGCATCATTCATGGTTAAGGCTCCGGTAGAGGGTATACAACTGGTGTAAAGATCACACCCATTCTCAATCAGTACTTGTGTTTCACAAAGCATACACACACTTTTACACCCGAAGCAAAACAAGCTCACCTCCGAGGTCATCGAGGCGATGCGTTGAGCTGAAACATTTCCACACAGAACATTCTTCCTGAGTTCTGGGTTCTTTTGGTCCTTCAGGTTCGAGATCCTGCTCCTCAGTCGGGATTTGTACTTCATGTCTGTTTTTTTAAACTCTTGGTAGATATGTAATGATGAAGTCAAGGAAGATTTACCCTTGAGACAAATTAAATCACAAAAATAATTTACTTGACTTGCTGCACAACACCAAACTAAATGACTGCAGACCATGAACTGTATTAGTCTGACAATATAGGCTGGTTTACAACAAAAACACTGCATTAAAGATTACGGTAACGAATCTTACAAGTTAGAGGAAAACACCCTGAAGTATCAAATGTAGGTAAATGTTGTAAGAATTTATTTTAGCAGGTGTACTTTACCAGAAAAAAATCACCCTAGTTTTTCTAGAAAGATGCTATAGAAAGCTGTTCTATTGAAGAAGGGGTTAACTATAGAACAGTACATAATGTACCTCTCTGAATTGGTACTTATCCAAGGATTAATGAACGTTAAATATTCAAACATTTAAAAAACAAAAAAGGATATAATCTTCAATCTGTGCAGCCAACTGCTTGCAGTCAGTTCCAATTGCTAAATAATCATCTGTTGAAAAATGGTATTATTGCTTATAAACACTTAAAATAATGTGTACTGCTCTAACATGAGTGATGTAAACCAGTGGCCTGACCTACAATCTTGTGTGCCAGTCCATGGCTGCTGTTCAAAGGCTTTTCTGTACTAAACCAGCATGGTAAACCACAACAAACATGCATTACCACTCTGCTCACATGCACACCATCCCACCTGACATCGGTAGAGGGGGAAAGAAAAAAAAAGTCTTCTTAAGAATGCTCTTTGTATACAAGAGAAATGGTCTAGTGCCATAAGAGAAAGGAGCAGTTCAACTGTACGTATTTTGAATGGCATACGCATGCAAGTTGTATTTCCTGTAACTGCCTCAATGTAGTCTATTGTTTACACATAACACATCTGCTCCATGACTGCAGGAACAATTTTGTTTCTCGAATGAAATAAACAAGTACAGTAGAACCTGCCATATCTAAATGAATTGGTTGCAGAGATCCATCGGATATGCGAGAATATCGTAGGTCAGAGGGAGGTGCTACACTACATTGCAGGTGCTTCATTAACATCAGGGCATTGTAACACAACAAATTCAGGTACAGTGCCGTATCTGACTGCCTGCAGGTCTGCAGCAATACCCCTCGTCTTTTCTAGCGCCTGGTTTTTCTATGCAACTGAAAAAGTAAATTACACATGGGGGGGGGGGGGGGGGGGGGGGGGGGGGGGGGGGACTTACTGTCCACTTGTAAAGCTGCCACCAGCAATTCTCTGCACTTGTTGCGCACACTGTCTATTGTAACTGGAGCAGCTGGGAATGTAGTGACCTTTGGGGTGGTTGGGGTACTGGGGGTCTTTGATGCCTCTTGTTTTTTGCTTGAGCTGAAAAACAAAATAAGCACAGGCAATCTCATTTTTGCATGTTTTTGTTTTCCTACTGTACGTGTGTTACGAGATGAACTAGTTACATTTTTCATGAATTCGTGGATTTTGTTGTTTTGCCGTAGACAATAACTTGGAATAAAACTTTTCTAAAAATATAAAAAATAAAAAAAATACAAGCATGTTTTGCAGTAAATGTAAATTTAGACACTGACATGTCACTGCAGTGAACACACACCCTAGGCAATTGGAGTTACCTTTGGTCGCCCGACTGAGGGCTGTTCTTGGAAGATGATGATGGTGAGGAAGATTCTTTTTTCTTCTCGTCTGCTTTGTTTTCAGAACTGTCTGAAGAGCAAAAATACAATCCCCATGATAAAGCACAAATACAAAAGCCACAAGCCAGGGGACTTTCTAAATGGGAAGAGCAATCTCATTTATTTTTTGAGCATTCCTCAAAAAATCTCCAGTCTCAAAGCTGTAGATTTATGTCCAGCATACACAAGGAAACATGTTTCCCTGAGTAGACCAAGGTTCTACTTCAAGAAACATTTTGCCATTAGCCAATCAGGAGAGACTCTGGGAACAGGAGCCATTGATCATGTGACTAAGATGACATGGTTTGGAATCTTGCTACAATCTTTTTTTATTGATATGTATGATGAGCCACTGCAGTGTCACTTCGGGTTATTCAACCACCCGGAAAATGAACTGAGAAACACTGCGCTCGCTAGTTTACACTGCAAGCATGGCGTGAAAAGCTAAAAATAACAGAAGAGGGAGAGTAGTGCCCGTTTGCTTAGGCACTTACCAAGGAAAAAGTTAAACATTTCCTTACCCACCAGTTTCTTCCAAGATTTGATAAGAGATTTGGCTATGGTCTGCACCTCTTCATCCGTGCTTTGCTTTCTTACTGCATTCACAGACATCCCAATCCTTGTGGACTGCAAGAAGTCGCAAATAAATCAACTTACAAGAACTGCACCTTTTTATATCATCACCACCACAACGTATGTGTTGGTTTACCTCCAAATTTGACCTGAAAGTTTGACACTGCCATAGATAGACAATCCAAACCAGTCTACACTGTATATGCTTTGCAATTTAAACACATCTTGTAAAAACAGTTACTCACCTGTAATGTGTCCAAGGACATAGTAATGTTTTTCAGTTCTTTTAGTAAGTCTACAGCACCTTCCTATGGGGGGAAAAAACACAAGTCAATGCACGCTGCTACCAAAAACTAAGGCACAACAATAAATAAACCAAAATCATTACGCTCGTGTTCATTACAGATAGTAGTACAGTCGGCCACAAACAGTATACTAGACAGGTGTCACCGTGCTGAGAATTTCAAAAGCATTCACCACGCCCCCAATGGGACGAGCATCAGCCGCCAACTCATCAGAAGCACCGCTGTTAACACTGCATGCAAGTCCAGTAGTAAGTAGCATACAATACATTTAGCGAACACTCACGATGACTGGTAGCAGGCCCAGAAAATGGTTGTAAGCACTTTATTTGTTTATTTTATATTGTATATGTATGCCAGTGTTACAAACTTTGACTTAATTCCATGCACTGTGCCATATGCACCACCCTTTTTTGTATGTATTTTTTGTTGAAGTTCAGGTTGTGCAAAAATACTGTGACATTCAGCAATGCTTCTAGAACATGCATGGTGTACACACCATATAATAATGTTTAATACGTGAATATCCACACGTTTTAATAAAACAATTGTGTTGCAGTAAAATAGTTATTTTGTTACATAAGTTTGTGCACATTGTAAGTCTGCATCGAAGCTGCCGCACATGTGACGTCTAGTTTTTGATTTCTGGCTACCGGCGTGCAAAGTGTACTTGACGTATACAGACAACATTTGTGGGGTGAAAAGACTTCTTGCGATTTTATTTTGCATATTTATATAAATATATATATATATAATATATATATATATATATATATAATATATATATATATAGCATTTGTGGCGGCCTCGCCTGCATAAAAGAAAATGTCAGCCGATGACAAATCTGAGTTTCCAGAATTTTCTTTAGAAAAGCATACAGTATTATGTAATGTGATGATTAGAAGCCACATTCTCACCGTGCTTTTTTTATTGACCATCTTGTCCAATTTCTTGCCAATGCGTATGACTTCTTCGGCTTTCCCCATTTTCAGCCGTGAGTTTATCCTACTGCAACGAATGGCGAAACAAATCCATTGATCTCCAAACTCAAACCGTGTTGCGTTTTCTCTCCAGCCCGTACAGCTCTGCCGCAGTACCAATCTGTAATTTCCTACAACCAAAGTCAGGCTGCAAAGAGTGTCTGGGATTTGTAGTTCTCATATCCCAGTCATGCCCGATATTGCTTACGGGAGATTACAAGAACAAAAGAGACGGCAACTCCGCGAGCAGACTTTTTAGACAGTTTCTCCGAGAGAGCTGGGAGTTGTAGTTCTACATGATTGAAATTCGTCGTGCTGTTGAACAAGCGTTAAGAGCAAACATGCTGCGCATTGCTGCATTCCTTTCGAAACACTTAAAACCCCATTTCCCACCCCCCCGTCCCAGCCCCCCCCCCCCCCCCCCCCCCCCCACCAAAAAAAATAATAATTAGTGCTAAAAGTCAAAAGGTAAGTTGTGTAACAGAATGCATCATATATTGATGGTTTTATTTGCAGTTTTGTCTGACGTGAAGTGCTATACTCTTATGTGCATGCATTAAACTAATCTGTATTTGAGCTAAAAGTAAACATGTCATAATGACACGAGTGAAAAATAACAGCAAATTCAAAGCTTTTTGAGAATAAGTAAATAGATTATGTCACTATTTTTATTTATTTATTTATTACCTTTTTTTTTTTTTTTTTTTTTTATGTCTGACAGTGTTAACCGTACTAGATTCCATAAGGAGTCACTGTTGCTCCATTCGAGAGATGGAGGTTTTCTGCTACTGTCAGTGAGCAAAAGTAACAACACCGTTCTTCTACAGTTATGTGCATCTCTGTTCAGTTGGAAGGGACGTAGAACATCTAACAGAATAAAAACCCTCTTTAATATTGCATGTGTAATGAAAGTTAAACATGGCAGTTTAAAAGTTACATTCCCCATACAAGGGGAAGTGGGATTTGCATGAGGGTATGACACTAATAAAAGGCAATAGTCAGAACTTGTGCCTGCATTACTTTTTTTGTTATAGTCTTAGCTCCCAATCCCATGCATGGGTTCAAAGTCTGGCTTTGAGTACACTCCTACTGTTGTACAGTGTGTGTGTCTATATATATATATATATATATATATATATATATATATATATATATATATATATATATATATATATATATATATAGTGTTATACAAATGTTCAAACCAGTTTAAAAGTCACCCAGTGTAATTAGCATGCATTTCTCAAAACCTACAATACAAAGATAACCTTTTTTGTATTTGTCAAGCACATTTGTGAGTGAACATTTCTGTCTTTTGACATTTAACTAACTACTTATAGCACTATTTGAAATAAAACGATCAAAAAATTAAAAATACCAATGTATCTAATGCCACAAAAGCACTGAGTAGTAGATTGTAGTGGCCTTAATTCCACTGCTAATACTTCAGCATTTGTTGTGTTGCTGATTATGTCAAAGGCATACATGTTCCCAGATACAGCTTTGGGGATCAGTGTTCTACAATAACAACAAAACGGTTACAAAATTAGCAGTTTTTTTTTACAGTGATATGTACTAGCATGTTGTGTTATTACCATGGTGCAGTAAATCAGGGTATGCAAGTGAAAGGGACATTTCTAAGCAGTGGGACTGTGTGTGCTGGGTTCTGCACAGCTGTGTTAAGGCTGCTCACCCCCTGGAGTATTCTGCTGTTCTTAGTTCTGGTTTTGGGTGGTTCGCCTCTGCGTAAGGAAACTCCACCTTTGAAGGAGCCTATCTGCTTGTCTGGAAATTCCCAGCGTAGTAAGAGTGTCTCCAAAACTGGCAGCAAAAAAGATCAATTTATTATTGGATTCCGTCCATGGAGAGCTAGGATTTAATGACTGGACTCTGATGTTTAATGTATGACAATGTTACACATATACTGTACATGGTGCACTTGCATTTACATTACAAACATGGACTTTGGGGGAAAAAGGTACATTTTGTGAGATTAATTAAACATTACACATGATAAAATTTGCAAGAAACAACTTAATTGTTCTGATTTCTGATTATTTTCTTGCTAGTTTTATACTTGCCTTTGCATTTCTAAATTAGGGTCCATTGTGAATATATCAAAACTGTTTACTATGCTTTTGCTCCAGTGCAAAATTTGCACCACACTTGTGTTTAGTAATAAAATGTATTAAAAACCGGACTGAGACTGTTTCTCTTCCCTGATGTTTTAAGTACACTGACCTAAACATTGCATACAATAACATTGTTTAAAGCTATATATAATGTGTTTAAGAGCTCAGGAAACACACACTACACCAGTGGTACTCAGCTCTGACCCTCAAGATGAATTCCAGTCCTGGTCTTTATTCCAACCAGGTCCTAAATTAGTTAATTGCTTCTTAGCACCTTCAATTAACTACATTAGAACATGCTTAGAGTAAAAGCCTGGACTGGATTGCATCTTGAGGGCCAGAGTTGAGTATCACTGCACTACACCATGCTGCTCCTTTAATCTTAAAAGTTTTGTAGAAATGTGGCGCAAAACCGCTCAATAAAACAAGTCCAAATGTCACATCCATAGAAATCCCCGCTAATGAATAAAAGAAACCTGAATTTTATCCAAGTTTGTTTCAACACACTGGGAGTTTCTTTCTGACAACTATATTTGGAACAAATGTTCCAAGCCATTGCGTTATATTTTTGACAGTTATGACGTGTATAAGATTAGATCAAATGCAGTTATTGTTATGTTGACTGAATGATTTACCAGTTCTATCTGTTGCCAGATGCAATGCTAGTTTCTCAGGGACTATCTACACTCTTTTTTTATTTTTATATTATTATTAATCCATCTACATCATTGAGATGAGTGGAGGATATAGAGAAACAGTAACGTTAATCATATACAGTACAACATGAAATGTTTGCTGGCAAGAAATATTCACTCATTTAGTTTTTATTTAAAATCTGCAAGATATACATGCTGTATAATTATTCAATTCAGTTTATATACTGTATTTGTATAGTTTACATGTGCAAACATTGTTGCTGTATATATGTCCATAGTGAGATATCCAGAAAATGAAGTTGTCACAGATATTTTATTTTACGGTACTGTAATCACTTAAGATGTTTAGTTAAATACAATAAATGATGTGTTACCGTTAGATTCTCAAAGCTATTTACTCCACATCGTCATTAGCATTATTTTAGTCTGATTGGGGGGGGGGGGTTAATATGACAGTTTCCAGTTTAGTACTAGGGGGGGGGGGGGGTATAACAATGCAAGATTACTAACAAAGCCCAGCAATAAATATCTGAGTTGTATATTTCTAGTTTGGTGACTTTATGTGATGTGTTATTACTCTGTGAAAATATCGTGCTATTGATGTTTTGGAGTAAATAACTTTGAGAATCTAGCCCAATGTGTTTTAAAAACAGTATGTTTGCAAAAACGATAACTATGTATTAGTTTTGGGAAGCTCAGTTCTATTTCAGTTTCATCATTCATATTATTATAACACAGCAGCAGCAATGCTATAAAGCTGTTCAGTCTTTGGGTTTGACTGGGCAGCAGGTGAAAGCAATGCCTGCCAAAGAGCGCTGTGCTGACAAAGTGCTTATGTGCCAGTTTTGACATGACATCATACTGTATGTGATTGAAATACATAACACTGAGTTTATCAGCACTGCAGAGGAAATACAGCAACTCTGATAAATACAATAAGCATGGTGCAGTTGGTCTGATATGTCGCCCCCCCCCCCCCCAGCATCCTTGACCTGCTGAGGTCTAGTATTATTACATTTCCCCTTGGCTAGGGAACACGGGCCATAGAAGACGGTCTGATAAATCCTGCTGTGGGAAGGCATGTGCTTCTGAACTCTCACACAGCGTTTTCCCATTTAACACTTCCTACATCGCCTGCTAACCAGATAGATTTGTAAAGGTAGTGTCCAGAGGGGATTCGTAAGAATAGAACCAACTGAAATGCAGTAACAACGGGACTGTTTCCTCTGCAGAGGGGAGCTAAACTTGGAACCGAGCGCGCTCTGTTGCTAGGACTCTGTCTAGGACTTTGCTGAAGTGAGATTATCATGAAATGTTTTTTTTTTTTTTTTTTTTTAAACTCTAAACAGCTTGGCATCTCGTGTATCCCTCGCTTTTGTAGGTCCCCTTCCACATTCAGTTCACATTCTACATTCCTTTTAGTTAATCGAGAAGGTGTCGTTTGAATCCAAATAAGGACTTATCCACTTTCGTTCAACGTTTCCCTTCGGCTTAGAAGTTATACAAAAAGAATTCCAGAGAGGCTCATCTGGTAAAGTCACAGGGTGAGTCAGGGGGACCACAGGATCACGCCCTGGCTGTGCCAAGTTGCCCTCTCAGCTGGGGAACACACAGGAAGCATTGCAATAGACTCCCGAGGGTAAGGGAGGCACAATCGGAAGGGATTGTTTCATCTACTGTAGCGGCCCTGCTGGCCAGGAGGTCGTGAGTTCATAATATTACATCAATTAATTTCCTTAGAGTAGTTTAAACCTCAACAATACTGCATGAAAGCATGTATATAATGGTATCTGCAGGACTCACTGGGGTGCAGTTGCTGGCTGACTACAAATGCGACCCTAAGAAACTTGCTCTGTGTAATTTTCTCTTCATGGAAACAATGCAGTGGTGTTGTTTTGTTCTGACCACAGAATGAAAAATAAACACTTGTTCATTATTTATCCTTAATATGTCTCTTTTGACCAGAATTTAATCAACCTATACTAACCAAGGCAGAAAAGAAGTGCGGCGACACAAAGGAAACCCCGAACCCTTGTGTTTATGGAAGGATTTTAAATAGTTTAACACATGCTTTTTTAATGTCTTTCAAAATAACTGGTGGAGGAACAGGGCCAGATGCAGCCTTGATAAACAGACATTCCTATCGCTGGTTTTCATTTAGCAACGTAACAATCAATCAAATCTGTGATCTGGATTGCTGTCTTTGTACAATAAAGAGGGGATTCATTTGGAGTTAAGTGGAGAGCAGAACTGTTGCCGAAAAAGTTTTTCA